>NW_022986955.1:808793-903080 GCF_010093935.1 Zasmidium cellare ATCC 36951
GGGTGAGTTCTAAATCCACATCATCCACACTCGGTCGGCTATGCGGCACCAAAGCAGCGCTGCACCAACTGCATAAGGTAATAGTTGAACCTTTACCGCCACTCTACCTCTCTCTAGTCACGCACACGCAAATGGAGATTCCATGGTGCCTCCAACTCCGAATCTTGCAGCTGAATCAGCTTCGGCTAACATGGCGTTCTCTGATTCCACCGACAGAGCACTCCCCTCTGCATGCCCATCGCCTGGCTCTTCGCAGTACGACAGGCCTGAACGACGTTCCTGAGCGGTGATGGGAGCAGCATTCGATAGCCAAGACGATCCTGAGCCCGAGAATTTTGATAGGGACATTAACATGAATCCAGGGCAAGAAGATAAAGACATTGTTAACCCGCCATTCAACGAGAAAGATTCAAGAGAAGACCTAGCCGATGGAGCAGAACAACGCCAAGTAGAAGACGAGGCACCGCCAGCAGACCCAAACGACGAAGCCTTGGTCAATCGTCTCATTGAGGATGACACACCCTACTCAGTCTTTACCACCTCTCAGAAGCGATGGATCGTCTTCACAGCCGCCATGGCCAGTTTCTTCTCGCCGCTCAGTAGCTCGATCTACTTCCCTTCAATCACGACCATTGCCCGCGATCTAGGAGTCGACACGACCCAGATCAACCTCACGGTGACGCTATACTTGGTCATGCAAGGTGTGTCTTCTCTTCTGGTGGCTCCTTTCTCGGACAATCTTGGACGACGACCTGCTTACATCGTCTCCTTGATCATTTTCATTGCAGCCAACCTGGGACTTGGACTACAGAACAGCTTCTTGGCTTTACTCCTCCTACGGATGCTCCAGAGCTTGGGGGCTTCGGGCACGATATCTCTCGCGCAAGGCGTCACTGGAGACGTTGTCACATCCGCCGAGAGAGGCAGCTACATCGCATTCGTTTCGATCCCACAAGTCGCAGCTCCCGTGGTTGCGCCTATTCTTGGAGGGCTTCTGGGACAGTACTTAGGCTGGCATTCGGTCTTTTGGTTCTTGCTGATTGCTTCTGGAGTCTTGGCCCTCGCTCTTGGAATGTTCTTACCTGAGACTTGTCGTAAAGTCGTAGGGGATGGATCGTTACTGAAGCCAGTCATAAACATGAGTGCCTGGGATGCTTTCAAAACATTTCGTGCGAAGAAAGACCACGAACAACGAGCCCCCATTCCACTCCACAGTCAATATAGACTTGGCGACATCAATCCGCTGCTACCCCTGAAAGCATTCCTGGATGTCGAAAGCGTCATTGTCTTGGTCGCCAGTGCTCTGATTCTGGCCTGCATGTATGCCATGGGGACAGTTTTCTCGGACATATTCGGACGGCTTTACGGTTTCAACACATTGCAAGTCTCGCTCATGTTCATACCGCTCGGCGCCGGTGCAATTGTGAGTGCCTATACGACCGGCAAGCTCATCGACTGGAACTATCGAAGACATGCACGCAGGCACAACTTGCCCCTGACGAGGAACCGGCAGTACGACCTTTCTGACTTCAATATTGAACGGCCACGGCTGGAGATTGCTCTTCCGCTCATGATTCTCACCGTCGTCAGCACCATCGCGTTTGGATGGGTCACGAATCAGAAAGTCAATCTGGCAGGACCGATCATCGTCATCTTCATTGCAGGCTACGGCTACTCAGCAGCATTCCAGACTTTGAACGTCCTAATGATCGATGTGTACCCCTCGAAACCTGCTACGATCACGGCCGCTGGGAACTTAGCCAGATCAGAGATAGGAGCTGCCGCCAGCGCTGCGATAGCCCCAATGATCCAGGCAATGGGCGAAGGGTGGGCATTCACAGTCATCGCGTGTATTTGCCTAGCATATACGCCACTCTTGCTCCTAGTCATGGTGAAAGGCATGAAGTGGCGTCAAGCAAAACAAAAGAGGAGCCAAAAAGGCTGAGATACTGGGGATTGACAAAACAAGAAGACCTAATACTCGGTGTATTAGGTGAAGACAGAAAGTGTTTTTTCATGTCTTACTTTTTTTCCGCCGTCGATTCGATTCGGTCGTTTCGCTCGATCGTTTCGTTCGGTCGGTCGGTCGTTCGTTTCGTTTCGTTTCGTTCCTCCGTTCGCAATCCTTACATCATGCAGTCGTCTAGCCGCCCGGATTCGAACCCTCGTCCAACTTAAACCCAACCCAAATTCCAACTCAACCGCTGCACCACTCCACCACCACGCCGGTTGACTCTGATTCAACGGAGGGGTAGTGCTTTAAGAGATATATGAGGGTATAGATTTGTTCTGCCGAAGTTGCGGCGAAATCTGTCTTTAGCGTGGGCGCTAGGCTGAATGGGGAAGGAGCGCGCAGAGTGGTAAACACATGTGGTGCTTCTGCCCCAAGCTGTTCGATAACTGATATACTCTCACTGTCGCAGTTGTCGGCCGAGAGCCAGTCTTCTCCGTTTGTCGACGACGACTCTCCAGAGAGCACATCGCCCAACATCAGGCGCCTTCTGGTCATTCTCTGCTGCGACGTTCATCCCAGCTGTCTAAAGTTATTTCCGGGATCAATTGCATTTCCAATCACGAAGGAGACGGCGATAGAAGGAGTTCAGAGTTGGATTGTGCACCGATCAAAATGACGAGGTCGCAAAAAGTGGCATGTGTTCAATGCTGACTAACGACACTCAGCGTTGCCCAAATCGAGCGACCACATGCTTGGAGAAGCCTAGTAGCTCCGGTCTGACAAAGCTTTACGCCTGAATAAAACGCAAGTGCTAACTACGAATTTACAGCTCTGTTTGAACCACCACGTTATACTCTGAACGAAGAATGACCCGCATCCGAGACAATCGAAACGAGAACATGAGCAACCCAGAAGGAGCAGCGAAATGGGCAGCTGCATTCATCCAAGATTCCTGGAAGGATGTTATGATCGGCGAGGCGACAGAGGCCGCGATGAAGGAGACACTTCTAAAGTACACCACTGCTTCTGTACGCTGGACCGTCGACGGGGAGCTGCTGGCGGTGGATAAGCTGGCCAAATATTGCGCACAGCTTCGTGGTCGAATGCAATCTGTCAAAGTCGAGGTCCATGATCTGATCACGGAGAAGCAGGACGGCTACACGAAACTCGCGAATCGACATATCTGCTACTTTTTGCGGACGGATGGGAGCACTGTCAGTAACGAGTGTTTCCAAATTATGAAAATCGATAATGATGGCTTAATTACCGAAGCTGTGGAGGTTGCAAGAAACTTTGATGATAGCAGAGATGGAGACGGAGAAAACAGCCAAGGCTAGCATGTCTGGTCTGTGATGCTGTCGTATTCTATCTGCTGGAGCCAGTGTTCTCCGCAATTTTCAGGCACTGGTCGATAACTCTCGCGGCCGCGATGAGTTCTTCGTCTTGGAAGCTGCGGGCGACGAGCTGGATGGCCATTGGGGCTCCGTGGATGTCCTCACTGCTGTCTGTTGGATGTTAGCAGGCCGAAGACATATGTTGCAATTTGTTCACATACACTTTCTCTTCCAGTCATTGCTGGCCAAGGAGTCTTTATCTATTGCTTTATCCGCTTTGCCCACTGGGATGATGATGCCCGGGTACTACTTCTCGTCAGCAAAACTCAAGATCAGTACAACTCAACATACCTGTAGCAAGTTCCAAACCAATGTGTAGGGAGGAATTCCGAAGGTATCGTGCGGCACGGCCGTAGTCTCAGCACCAGGACACAGGATAACGTCCAACTTGTTCTGAGCCCAAAGGCTGTTCCAGGAGGCTTTGTACTCTCCGGCGTCGACATTTATCTCGAACAGATCGTCCATTGAATAGCCGTCTTCTTTCTTCGTCAAGGTAGGCCCTTGCTTAACAAGCGAAGGGATGAGTGGCTCCCCGCCGTTCTTGATGTGTTGCATGGACGTACGAGTATTGTCCAGGGACCTAGATCAGACGTCAGCTTGTCCAAAGCGGCAGATCGAGAACATTTTTCTTGCTATTCGATACTATAAATCGTGGCTGTACAACTCAGAGACTCACCAGTAGTCAGTACTAAGACCCAATGCAATATCGAGAGGCGGTGTCTGCTCTAGAGGGATCACCTCGTGGCCAGCGGCCGCCAGAACGTTCGCGGCAGATTCAATAGCACGGTGAACCGGTGGGTGAATTGGGAACTTTGAGTCTCCTTGGAAGTATCCAACCCGCAGCTTGCTTGGTTTGATATTGGCCGTCTCCGAACGCCACGGGTACGCAATTGCAGTGGCATCCCGATCCCAGGGCTTCGTGTCCACAATGCTGCGGACGAAGAACTCCATGTCCTCGAACGAGTTTGTCAAGGGGCCAGCACAGGCCGGGAAACCGGGCGATCCACGTCTCGAGACGAATGCTTGGCCTCCGTATGGGATTCTGTTTGGCGTGGGCTTGAACCCGTAAGTCCCGTTGACGAGAGCAGGGATGCGAACGCTTCCTGTGATTGTTCAATCTTTGATTATGGACTCTGTCAATATAGAACTTACCTCCAATATCTGTCCCGACACCGATAACAGAGCCACGCATGGCCACCAGCGCACCCTCGCCTCCGCTACTTCCACCAGCACCTAAGGACAGCCTGTGCGGATTCAGCGTACGGCCGAACGTGTTGTTGTCCGAGTCCGCCGTCATCATAGTCTGAGGAATATTCGTCTTGCAGTACAGAATAGCTCCCAGGTCGAGGAGCGTATCCACTAACGCGGAGTTCTCCTTTGCAGGAGGATGGTCCAGGTAAGAAATCAAACCCAAAGTCGACTGGACGCCGGTGTAGTTGAAAGGATCTTTAATTGAAATGGGTAGTCCATGGAGAGGTCCAACAGGTTTACCGTGCTTTGCCAGATATTCGTCGAGCCACTTCCCCCGCTTTCTGGCATCGTCGAAGAAAGTCTCCGTGAGACAATTAGTGAGTTGCTGGGCGATGGCCGCTCTCTTGCAGAATGCAACTGCAACATCTTCTGATTTGAGCGAACCGACTTGCACCACTTTGGCGAGAGAGACTGCGTCGAAATTCTGAGTTACCAGAAGTTCCTCCGGCGACAGGATGCCACACTTGGCCGGCACATCAAGCACACTTTCGTTGGAAGTTTGGTCGGCTTTGAGAAACTCTGCAGGCAGGAGCCATCCTTTCGGTATCTTTGCAAGATTGGCCTCGCGCTTTGCCGCTGCTTTCTTTTGCCAATACGACATGGTCGTTGGATAGTTCGATCGTTCCACGAAGCTGTCTTTGGGGAAAGGTTCACCAAATTGAACGAGCAGTAAATGGAAAACGACCGTGATGTCCTCGAGAGTACTGTACAGTATCAACAGAAACAACACCGTTGCTGCATTGTCGGTGATAGGGTGTGGTCGTTCCTGACCCCAGCTTATCAACCTAGGCGGACAGCTACGCCGCTTCCTTGGCCCCAGCGCCCCCGCTCCTTCCGCATTTAGAAGGCGCAACCGTGCCCCGCCAAGTGAATGGGCGAGGTGTGCGCGGTACACTTTGCCCGAAACACTTGCCGAGATCACGAATCAATCTCGAGCTTTCATACGCGCGCATCGCGTCTTTACGCGGAATTACACAGAGCACTCCGAGCTGCCGTTTCCTCAAGGCAACGTCCTCACGCAGCACGGCCTGGAATGTACTGTCTCAGCACGGATCATTTACAGACAAGGCTGACTTGAATCAATCTCGAATTAGCGGCAGTTCATTCCTGATCTGATACTATGGCTAAAACCAATGGCGACGCTGCATCAGAACATCGATCCACGGAGTATGGCCACGAAACAAAACACCTGACGGATCATGTCCAGCTTCTAACAGAACAGCTGAGACGAGACCCCGGCTTGCCAGTTACGAACTCAACAATTGCTCACTGGCAACAGCCGCCAAATCAAATATCTCAACATCAATCTGCTGACCTGCCAAACGAGACAGATGTATTGATTATCGGCTCAGGCATAACTGCATGCGGTGTGTCAAAACAACTCCTCGAACGGGACAACAGTCTTCGGGTGACTATTCTAGAGGCTCGAAACGTCACTTCAGGAGCAACAGGCAGAAATGGAGGACACATCAAGGCTGTTCCTGAGATTTCATATTCTGCTCTGCTTCCAGAGATCGGAAAGCAGAAAGCGCAGGAAGTTGTACATTTCACGTTAAAGAACGTGCAAGAGCTTTTGAAGTTAGCGGAAGGCCTTCCTGAAAAGCAAAGAGATTATAGTGAGGTCCGATCGGTGGAGACTTTGAATATCTTTACCGATGAGGAGGGCTTTGCGCATGCGAAAGAAGTAGTGGGCAGATTCGATGCGGACAACCCGGACTTGAAGGGCAGAGCGAGGATCATTGAGAAGGACGAGCTTGTTGAGGTGAGTCGTACCTAGTCATGAGACCTATCTACCTACTAACTCTAAGAAGCAGAAACATGGAGTTTTGAATGCAGTAGGCGGCATGGTTTCGGCAGCCGGCGCAGCGTGGCCGTATCGTCTCATCACAAGTGTCTTCGGCAACCTGCTCGATACGTGTCCTGAGCGATTCAGTATTGAATCAAACACTCCGGTTGAGTCGATCGAGTACAGTGCAGATACTGCGACGTATACAGCACAAACATCGAGGGGGCCGATAAAAGCTCGATATGTAGTACATGCAACAAATGGTATGGTAGTCAACCACACAATGACCGGCGGGTTTTGACTGACCTCTTTCCTCCAGGTCACGCCGGCCATCTGCTACCCGGCATAAGGGGAGCCTTATTCCCTCTCCGAGGCCAAATGACCGCCCAAACGCCATGGAAAGACTTCGGCGTGAAAGGCGGATCTCAATCATGGGCAATCCACTACGGCAAAGGTTTCGACTACATCACACAGAGCCCTAGCAGTGGTGAGATCTTCATCGGAGGCGCTTTGATCAACTCCGATCCGCTATTGGAAATTGGAAATCCGCGAGACGATGCGAATTGTGTCAGGTCGATTGCGCATCTTGGCGGTATCATGGATGCTACATTTGGAACGCCTGTACGTCAGGAGATTAGAGCTACTTGGACTGGGGTTATGGGCTTCACAGTAGATGGCCTGCCCTTGGTAGGAAAGTTACCGAATATGGCGACGCTACGTGAAGGCAACAATGAGTTCGTTGCCGCTGGGTACAATGGCTATGGAATGCCAAATGCGTATCTGTGTGGGAAGTATATCGCAGACCTGGTGTTGGGACGAGAGCATGCTGGCAGTGTGCCTTCAGCCTATCTAATTACTGAGAAGCGATTGAAAGAGATGAATCCAGCCATAGCGGCGGAATCGTGGATGCAGGCGTTTCAAAAGACGTAGTGTTGTCTCATACAATGCTTCGCGCACGATATGTCCTTAAAATCACTTTTCTGCCTTCCCAACCTGGATCTTGTCGACGGACATACTGCCCTCGCTGACAATCATCCCGATTGCACCTGATTTGTAAGTGTCATCCTGAGCCTCCAACAAGAGCTCATTGTTGACGTAGCCCTTCAAACGAGCACCCTGAACAGAGACCTCCACCTGGTAGGCGGTATGCGTGCTCCACTTGAAAGTCTTGCTGGCAAGGACATCTCTCCTCCGATCCGCAGCTTTGACCAGAGCAATCTTGCCCTTTGGCTGGAACAACAGTGCATACCAGCGATTGAGACCTCGAACCCGGACAGCAAGTCCACTTCCCGTCCTAGACATGTTGATGGTGAGTTCGTTAGCAGTGACACTGTAATCATGCCACTCTCGCGACCCATAAATCAGACTACCCTCTCCGAATCGCTGCGTAAGGAAGAATGATTGAGGCATGTATTCGATCCAGCTCGATACGTTGTTGAGCCACGTGAGCCTCCACATCGCGGCGGTCAAGGAAGCCAGTGTTGGAAGCGAAATGATGTTGTCGCTGGGTCTGACAAGCGTCGTGCTTGGAGTACCGCTCCAATCCAGGCTCTCCAGCCAAATCGTACCATCTGCGCGACCTCCCTCGGATGCAGGAACGGACAGACCTAGACCAATTTGCTGGATCGGTTGGCCATCGTAGTCATCAGGGATCGTCCATTCGATGACTTGACGATTGCCCGGCTGTAGTACAAGGGCAGGTCCGTGTTCGGTGGTCAATGAAATATACTTTTCGATCCTTTTCAAGATGAGTTGCACCGTGACTGCCGCGGTCGTTTTCGGGCATGACTTCACATAAGCTTTGACCGTCTGTCCAGGAGACAGCGTCGGGGATGCAAAGATGCTGTAATGCTGTTTGCCGCTGAGTTCGGGTTCAAGGGATACAGTGGTCAAGGTCTCTGGCGACTCGACACCAAGGCACAGGCCTCGAAGGCGAATGGCGAGGTGTGGAGTTTCGCCGTCATCCATGGCTTGCTCAATGTTCGCCAAGAACGGGTCTTTGGGTTGTTGGAAGCCTTGCACGCTGCCCGGCAAGGTGAAGTGGAATTTAGCTCCTTCCTTCGGAACTATCGATGGTTCGCCGACGAGTTTACGGCCCATGTTCACGAAATCGTAAGCAATAGATGCCATGTCATTGACAGCGTAGCCAGGGTCTGCGCTGGATACGAAACATCGATCGCTGACGGGTCCACGCCAGTTCGGTCCACCCTGATCAATACCGGCGAGACCGTGCATGATTCCCAAGAGGCAGCCGATGTTTCCTCCATTGGAATCGGTGTCCATTCCGCTTGTGACGGTAATGTAAAGAGCTTCATGGAACGATTGGCCGCCGTACACGAGGGCCAAAACTTTGATCGCATGATTTGGAAGGATATGACCGAATCCGAGGCCGTAATACTTGTCCTCGATCCTCTGACGGGTCTTCTCCCAGTCTTTGTCGATATCTGCCCACTCAGGGATCTCTGTGTATACGCGCGCGATCGCAGATGAGCTGGGGATATACTTGAGCGCCGTGCTGAAAAGGTGCTTCACGTCGTTTGACCGAAATGCTTCGGACTCCATGACAGCCCAAGCAACTGCAGCATAGATACATTCTCCACCATGGGTGACTTTTGCAGCGGCGGTAGCTAGTCGTGCTGTGACGTCCGGTTGGGCAGGAGTTGCAAGTGCCCACCCATCGATAAAGATCTGTGCACCAAGCTGTTCTGCTACGATTGCACCGTTCGTCTCAACTGACCCGCTATGCTCTCCAGATATGCCGCCAAGAAGATTGAGCATGGCTGTATGCTCAGTTGACAGTCCTCGCCCACCCCACCAGTAAGTAGTCCCATTTTCGACGGCATTGTTGAGTAAAGTGCTTCCAATTTCGTCGGATGTCAGGTCTGAACGATGGCCGTGTTCGTCAAATGCCGCACGAGGAACCATGAAAGTGGCAGAGATATCATCATCCACAACAATCAGCCTAGCCCCGCATTTCTCGTGGACGTAGTATCGCACATGTCCCAGTTCGCTGAGGATAGCTTCGCGTGGCCAGCCTTCGAATGGTCTTCCGAGGTATACACCGATGACGTTGCCTACGACGCCAGCGTAGACTCGTTCTAGATGGTCAGAGGGTAGTGGAGATGGCATTCTGAGGTGTGAAGAACGATCAAAGATGATGGAAACACTCACATACTCACTCATAGATATACTGCCTCTTCAAAGCGGGGCCGGAAGATGGCATAAGCCGGCAAGAGGCCAATCGAATTTTTGACCTGTTGTGAAGCAGACGAGGTGCTATGCAGGATGTTGAAACCGTATGTCAACTTGCGCCAGCTTCCGGTATGTGTGAATGGTCTTCACATTAGAACCGGATGGATCCCGGCTTAAGCGCCACTTGCTTGACCTCGTACAGCTGTTCCAATGGCCGTCGTCCTGGCACGTTCGAGCCTTTGAGCTGACCATGCAATTGGACATACGTACGATGAGTGCTGCGGAACCACACTGAGTTGACTAAGAAGTCTTCCATGTCCTGTCTGTGTACGATTTTCCAGCAGCCGTAACCTTCAGCCGCAACGCCCCAGGCTTCGAGAACATGCTGATTGCTGATGGCTTTTGATCCAGAGCAGGTTGAGAAGAAAACAAGGAGGTTGGAGTCGTGGGACGGCAGAAGATTTAGGCGGGGCCCGTTGTGACGCACGGGCCTCCGACCCCTACGCTCTTTCGCCTGAACTTCTACAGCATCTTATCGACCTACAATCACACTCAATCATCGCTTTAAAAGATCTCTTCGAGCAGCCGCCTCAAGCCTTGTATGAGCTGAGCCAGGAGGACGTTTGCTTGAATGCATTTTCATCTCCCGTCAGGCCCACCTATTTCTTGGAAATATTGGGATCCAATTGCGACTACTGAGATGCAGTCAGTTCTTGCTCAAAATCAGCTAATAAACCTTCTGTTGCACGAAAACGGCACGTTGAAAGTGTAAGTGAACGTTCATTAAGCTAATCTTCGTTCTTGTACATTTCTTTCAAACATGACCTACTTGCAGTTGTACCCTCTCTTCCCGTTACATGAAACCTGCATTGTCTTCCGATTCTGATGCTAGCCACCCTGTTTTACTCGTAATGTAGGATACATACTTCCATTACAGTACTGTCAACTAAATGCCTTTCATTTTAGTCTGTTCGGCGAGCGACAAACTCGAGGATTCCAACATCAGGGCCCATGAAGGCCGATTCTTTGCTGTCGACGCCGATATGATCCCACGTGCGGAGCCAGCACTGCGTCTCCCAGCGTGTACTCGTCGCCGCACCGACCTCTTCCCAAAGTTTCGCGAACGACTCAGGGCTTTGGACATACAAGGGCACGGTGAAGCCTGCTGGCACGACTTCTCCCGCATCAGGCTTGCCCATCTGATTCCCCACCACGAGCGAACCTGGTTTGGTGAGCGCCACCAAAGCGGTTGCACCACGGACTTGCTGAGCCCAAACCCACTGGTGTAGCACCTGCGAGATGACGATTACGTCGGTATTAGCGCGGAGTGGCGCAAACGCATCGCTTGATGCAGCGGTCAAGAAGTCAGCCTCGAGAAAGTGGCCCTTCCAGCGGCTACGGTCGTTGAAGAGCTCATAGCTCACGTCCCAGTGGCTCACGATGTCGATGCCCCACAGGTGTTCGGAGGAGGCGCCATCGTAGACGAGGCGGCGGAGATCATGGCCCACAAAGGTGCCAATGTCGATGATTGTGGCCCCTTCTTTGGCGCGGGTGAGGATCTCGGGGTATATTGGAAGCTGACGCAGCTGAGGCTTGAGCCAGCCGCCCGAGCCAGTGCAGGGATATTGACGGATCGCCCAAGCAAGATCGCGCTAAGGGTTTAATTAGCCCGGAGGCGAAAAGATACTGGCATGCGAAGGACTTACAATGCGATGGATGTGTGCGGATTGCTGGTCGCGAGGGATTTGGCTATACGTTTCGAGCAGCTCTTTGAGCTAGCAGAGAAGTCAGACCGTGTCAAACGTCCTCTTGTCGTCCTTGAAAAGATAACGAGACTAACATCGGGAGAGATACGATCATCGAGATTAGAGCGGTAGTATGGAACTTTACTTTTGTCTTGATGCTGCGCGTATGCCGGCTCCGCGTAGTCTGTCTTTGGGTCGGCCATGATGAGGTATGAAAAGGTCAAAAGGAGGGAATAGTGTCGGAAAGTAATAGCAAGTGGCAACAGCTGCTAGCTCAGTGCAAGACGCCTCTGAACAAAGATACAAAGAAGTGCGTCGAGCTACTTACTTGTACTTGGCCACTGCAGGAACCGACTGATACATGCACGTCGTTAACCTTACCTATTCCATCGTCTTACGTGTCGCTTGATGAGCCTAATCGAGGACGAGGCTCACGACACCGTGTCCAAATTCAGCCTCAGCTGTGCACACTCCCGATTCGTGCTCCAGTATTCTCATCAAAGGTCATCGAATTACAGATTTTAATTAGACACTTACGCTGCTTGAATTGTCCAAGTGCAATAATAGTCGGTGTAGAAAAGGAAGGCTCTTGTGAATGCCAAGGCTGCGTGACTGTCCGAGGTGCCATCTTGCCCAAATATGAGACATCGGGGAGACGAAAACAAGCGCTCAGTCCCTGCGACCGCACTATCAAATCTGGAAATTTCTCGCACGCCGCTGGCGAATCATACCAATGTGCCGGGAAAGACGGATCAAGAGACTCATGCTCTCACACTATTGGACTAGCTGGAACTCCATAACAGACAAAGCGCTTCCCTGAGGAGTAATGGTATTGACAAGTTTCAGCCTCGGGCCAGCCATTTGAAAGAGAATTGTCCAGGCGTATATATCACGCTCGCGGCCATTCAGCAGCGCCCACATTCCGATATCAGACAGCCTGTGAGACGGTAAGTTTCGACTCGCTTTCTTGCATTTCGCTCAACTCTCAACTCACCTAGCATCCTTTTCTTCAGCTTTTGTTACTTCTCCGGGACTCGGCAAGATACTGTCCATCACCAGTATTCTTGCCCCTGGCATGAATGCGGGCAGCAGGCATTTCAAAATGATGACGGCTTCTTGGTCGGAATAGTCGTGTAAGATCCATCTCAGCAGATACACATCTGCCGGATGGGTTTGCGGGGAGAAGAAGTCATGTACTGTAAATTTGATTCTTCTTTCAAAAGTCTCTGTGCTTTGATAGTCTCCCAGTCCTGCTTCGATGTCTTGTACGATGGAATGAATTCCAGTGTTGACCGCTGCCACTGCTCTCATGCAATGGCCCCCGCTACCTCCGATGTCCACGACAGTTGTTCCAGCAGTGAGCGACGTCCAATCGAATCCGTGGATGAGGTGCTCCAGACTTGACTTTCCACTCCCTCCAAAGAATGCCATCGTCTTACGGAATCGTTCTGCACGCCAAGGTTCTTGCGATGATTGGAAATCGAACATAGACATCTCTGTATTGAACGCCAGATTGAATGGGGCCTTGGTCCGCTCTTGGCTATGGTTCCAATGAGTAGCCGCAGGAGCAAGGCAAGATGCTGCTCGGAAGCATTCGTCTGTCAAGATTCCCAACGCTGCTTCTCCTTTGTCATCAGCCAGCAACCTGGAGTATCTGTTATGCGTTACATAGCCCACTGCTGGCTCTTCGAAGATTTCACAAGCCACCAGCATTCGGATAGCTCTTTGACATTGCGGTTCGGGAATGTCGGCCTTCGTGGCCAATTTTTTGAAGCTGACGACGCCTTCTTGTGGCACATGCTTCGCAAGATGGAAGTGGACAGCATACTGCAAGGCTGAAACTGGCCGGTGCGACTGTGCGAACGTGCATAAATAGTCTTTGGAGCCCTTCGCTGCATGTACTAACGACTCGCAGGCTGTTTGCAACTCGTATCGGTCGGCAGGCAGCAGTTGCGAGGCCTTGATAGACGCTTCCGGACGAGTCTGGCTATCGAGCGTGTGCGAGGCTGTGTTCTGTGTGTCATCCAGAAGCTCCAAGGCTCTTGTAGAGCGATTGATGTCACGAATCAATCGATGCAACTCTTCTCGTGTTGGCAGTCGATCCTGCGGCTGTAATTTATGAGACATGATATCTTGCTAACGTCGAGGATTTCACAAAATGGAGTGCAATCTCATGCAACAAGCGCTGACTGGGCCATGGAGATGTGGAAGTACTTAAGTTCCTCTCACGGCATCCTAAAGTTGACGCCAAGTTTGATTTCGCGGTGTTAGGAAAACTTACAAGTACCCATTCCTTCGATCCATCCCGAAACAGGGTATCTGGGAACGCATGCGAGCATTGCGTAAGCGAAAGCGAAAGTGTCAACTCCATGGGGGCCTTGTATGTATCAGTATTCGGGAGGACCTGTCTAAGCTTAGAAAATAGACTGTGGACCAAGTGCAGTGCTGCAGAATCTCTGTGTAATTTGTGAAATAACTTTCAGAAGGTCCAGGATGGTCAACGTCGTGTAGTTTTGTCACAGACACGGTCAGCCGCTACCAGGACTTCAAGGCCCGTGCGTACAGCCTTGCTTTTCCCAGGCAACGATGACTTCCAGCTCTTGCGCAAAGCGATGCGTTCCTGCACCTCCTGAACAGCCTACCCAAGGTTACTTGAATTCTATCACCTCGCCGCAAAAAACCTTTGCAGCGACTGCTTGCAACCCTGTCCAAGATTCTTGATCAATGCATCATCAGCTGGGTACATATTCTTTGCTTAAGACCAGAGCTGTTGGTAGGATCAGACGTACCCGTCCAAGGATCCTCTACGCGGAAAGCTTGAAGCCCACGCCTCTTTGTAAGCCTGCAGTATCCGCGTAGCTATAGCCAGTCCCAAATTGAAGGGCACGACAGAGCCCACAGTGTTGATGCGAGTTGCCATCTCGGATGTTGTATCAGTGACGTGAATGTATCACCAGTGGTAGCAATATTCAACGCCCGAACAACGGCACCAGAGCTGCAGCCTGATTTCTCCTTCGGTTGTCGCCAAATTTGCAAGCGTCCAAGCACCTAGAATGCACTGTTAGTGTTGTTTAAGCTATCGGCAAATGCATACATTGCATTCTTTGGCTTTTCAAGTCAATTCTTCGAGAATGGTGGCAAGGCTGCCTGTTCTTTTCAAGTGGAAGCGTACGGATATCGCGACTGGACTGATTTGCATTCTCTTCTCCTGCCAGATATTTTCAGAGGGGTGTGTTCTATTTTGTGCACCCGTCATACTTGTCCGGCAAATTGGATCAGATCCTGGCAGTGTGAGGTGGTCTCCGATCTGGATCAAGCGTCTCTCTCTCCACTGTCCAATCGCGAGAGGTAAGCTGGCTGATGTGGCTGCACGTTTCACTTTGCTATTCGATCTGTTCTACTACTAGAAGATGAAACAGTTATCGAGCTTTCTTGAGGCATGTGTGGCGTTGTGTAGCTGACCCCTATTTTTGCGAGTAAGTCGTCTCCCACACAGATGTGTTGCTGCGAAGACACGAGCAAACCAAGAGGATCAAGAGATGTTTACTGACCTCAGACATAGATGCGAGGACACCTGTGTCACGGTCTCCCACTAGAAAGATAGGCCAAGACTCCTTCAAAGCGGAGACATCGTAAGCTAAAAAGCGGCAGTTCCAATATGGCAGCTCTAACCCGTCAAGAGCTTCTTGGTAGCGCTGCAAGCTCTTCTGATTGGCGCAAGACTGCGGGACGAACCTCACTTGTCTAGACTGTACCATGTGTAGGTGAGGGGCATTGAGATAACAAGAGCAGTGCGTCAGGACGATATAGACACGACCAGCGCCCATCACGTTGAGTCAAATTTGCAACTCAAATCTACCGCTAGAACGACTTGCTGCTAGGATGGCAGATACGACACAATTCCCGCCTGGAACGCTGTATTTAGAGCGAAGTCAGTATTCACACGAGAAATTGAACTTACAACGCATGCTGATCCGACATAGTTCTCGACGCCCACAATGCAGAAGTCGTACTACATCCGATCCCAAGTACTTATGTGAACGACCCCCTGAACTGGCCGAAATGGTACAAGGCAGTGAACTTTACCCTTGTCTGTTACTACACTCTCATGGTCTTCGTGGCCATTGATATTGGAACCGTCATATACGGACAGCTCAATGAAGACCTGGGCATTTCGTTCGAGGTCTGCAACATATCTTTCGGTGTTAACACAGCTGGTTTGGCCGTCGGATGCATACTCTTCATTCCGTTCGCTCTCAAGTTTGGTCGCAGGCCAGTGTACTTGATGAGTATTGCAGTGAGCCTGGCCACTTGTATCTGGCAGGGGAAAATGCAGACGTCCGGAGACCTTCTTGGCTCAAACCTTGTTGCTGGCCTTGCAGGCGCAACTGCAGAGACGATCTGCCAAATGACGATCGCCGATATCTTTTTCGTGCATCAGAGAGGCGCCGCGAATGCTGTATACCTCTTCATGGTCAACGTTGGAGCCTTCCTCTCGTTGATCCCGGCCGGGTATATTGCGGCCTCGCAAGGCTGGCGCTGGATCTGGTGGTGGTCTAGCATCCTGCTGGGCATATGCTTGCTTTTGTTCTTCTTCTTCTACGAAGACACGAAGTACACTCCTATGACCTATGGCGTTCGACCTCCAGAAAACGGTGATGTCGAGGAGTCGTTTTCCGCGCCGGATGAAGATCTCAAAGGTCTTCCACAAGTGACGGCCACCAGCTCACGAAACTTGGACAGTAGTATCCCTCGAAAGCCGTATCTTCAGCGACTAGCGCTCGTCAACAATACACCTGGCTGGCATACTTTCTTCTGCCACACCTATCAGCCCTTCATCATTCTGGCCACTCTTCCTGCTATCACCTTCTCGGCTCTTACGTACGGCTCTCTTCTGGCATGGTTCTCTATGGTGGTAACCACATACAGCGTGTACTTCACCATGCCCCCGTACAACTTTGGGTCCGCAGGGATCGGTCTCATGAATCTTCCGCCCTTCATAGGTGGTTTGATCGGCTCGATATTTGCGGGCTTAGCGACTGACCGGTCTATCATATGACTCGCTAGACGGAACGGCGGAGTATTTGAACCTGAGATGAGGCTTTGGACCGCTCTACCAGGCGTTATCATAATGCCTTTCTCGCTGTTGTGGCTCGGCTTTTCGACGGCAGATGGAAACGCCTGGATCGTGCCAGCCGTGGCGCTCGGCTTCTTTGGATTTGGCTTCGTTGTTCTGGGAGATGTTGCTCTTACGTATGCCATGGACAGTTACACCGATGTGAGTAATGCCATCTCGACCGATTTGGAGATGACAGGTCGCATTCGATCATCCAGGCAGGCAGTGCGCTAACTGTCAATAGATTGTTGGAGACGCCTTCATCGGAATTGTTTTCGTGCGCAACGTCTTTGCAACTATCATTGCCACAACTCTGACACAATGGACCGATGGCATCGGATTGAAGAACGTCTTCATTATGGGAACCGTTCTCGGCCTCGCACTCTCGTTGTTGACCATCCCGATGATGATCTGGGGCAAGAGGTTGAGAGTATGGACCAAGGATCGCTATGGTGTTTACGCTGCACGACAGTATGCCTCTAGAGCAGATTGAAGGATAGCGGGTTCCTCACATGCATCTATTCTTGAGGGGCATCCTTCCGCCATCTTGACACTGCGACAATCAGCTACCCGAGATTCTCTTGGGTCAAGTCGAATGTACGTCTACCAGGCAGATCTCGAGAATTGCTTTCTCGTCACTTTTCAACTTCTAGACGATGTATATTCCGCGGCACGTTGGGAATCCTTGTCACTGCACATCTAAAGTTTGCAAAGGTATGTCGAAATTAGCGAGTTGAGAGGTGTTCTACGAGTCGGGCGAGGAGGAATGCGTGGCAAAACCATCTGCGGATTCCAAAGCCTTGGAATGGCCATGCGAACGCCTCTTGCCAAGTGCAGAGATTGACGAGATGCCGTGACCAAGAGATGCCCAGCGTGGCCAGATGAATTTTGCCACTGCAAGCGAGGTTGTCGTCAAGTAGTATGGGTTGAAGTTGATGGTGCCAGGCAATTGTGGGACCATCTTTGCATTTGAAAGCGAAGGCCGAGGCCAAAGAACTTCGTCCCAGGTTGCGAAAGAACGAGACCATGGGGCTGGGTTGTAGCAGGTACGATAGCATCGTTCCAGCTAACAGAGATGCCAGGCTTTCACTATGGCCATCTGCTGGGGCATACTGCGACGAGCCCTCAATGCACCGCGGAAGATGGACACTCGACCAGTTGCCTCACACGCGCGTCATGGCTGAAAGCTCGTTTGCATCCAAGGCGGTTACTCGGCCTGAATCATTTCGATGTATAAGATGCTGGCAATTCCTGCTACGCCATTCGCTGATCTGCAGGCGATGCCGACCTCGTGGCAATCCCATGAAGACAAAATTGCCTAAAGAAGAAGCTGTGAAGTGAATGACTGCATCCAATCAGAACTAGTAACTTTAGCACGTTGCTAAAGCACTGGGTCTCACGCTTGGACGGGCCGTGCCTGTCCCGTGCAAGGCGAACCAAGCTCTTGGAAAAGAGCGGGCCCATGTGGTTGACGGCATGGCTACCAAGAGCCTAACTTTGCCTCAACTTCATCTCTTGCCTTTACAGAAGAAGAACTTGCTCTTCGCCAGAAACATGGTGCTCTGCAAATATCGCACGTCTCGCTCTGCAGACATGTTTGCACTCGATTATACCGGCTCAATCTGGAATCTTTGCGTAACACAAAAAATCCAGCTGCGTATCGATGACCGCAGATCTCTTGGTGTTGGTCTTGGAAGCCAAGACATGCCCGAAGAAAGAGAGGGGTCAAACAACGTCGTGTACTTGTCCTCGTCGAAGGCTTGGAGTCTTGACCTGTGGTTGCCGCTTGTCGCAATTGATCGATGCCATGCCCGTGGCCTACGAGGCTGAAGAAAGCGGCTGCCCAGGTCTAGAGGATGGCTGGTATATATAACAGTGCGTACACTCCCTGGTCTGCGATCGCTTGCTCAACACGCTTTCATCTTTCCTCTTTCCGCAAGGATGCTCGACTTCCTCGTCAACACGCTGACGAAGCGTCAGTCGTCGGCAACTGCCCGCTATGACTGGATCCTCGCCATCACCTTCATTGCATACCTCTTCAGCGCTTTTGGTAACGGCGCCAACGATGTCGCAAACGCATACGCCACCTCCGTCGCCGCTCGCACGTTGACGATGCTGCAAGTCGGATTCCTCTCGGTCTGTACCGAGTTCGTGGGTGCCGTTGCTCTCGGCGAGCGAGTCACAGATACCATCAAAAACGGAATCATAACAATCGATCGTTTCGAAGGGCGTCCTGGAGTGCTGATGCTTGTTATGGGCTGTGCAGAAGTTGGCAGTGCGAGGTAAGTGCAGTAGCGGCCGGCTTGGTCTTTCGATGCTAACTTCAATGATACCAGCTGGCTCATGTTCGCGACTGCCAAGGGTATGCCAGTGTCAACCACCCAGACCATTGTCGGGGCTTTGATTGGTGTCGGTTTCGCTTCCCAGTCTGACATCAAATGGGCCTGGGAGAGCGGCAGTGTTTCGCAAGTTGCAGCCTCGTGGGCCATTGCGCCGTTGATCGCAGCCGCCTTCAGCGCCATAGTCTTCGCCACGGTCAAGTATGCCGTTTTGGAGCGCAAGGACAGCTTCAAATGGGCCATGCGATTGATTCCGGTCTACTTTGCCGGAACTGCCGCCATCCTTGCCTTGTTCATTTCAATCGAAGCTCCTGGATCTGACATCGATGCTCTTGGTGGCGGTGTCGTGGCCGGAATCATCCTTGCCGTCTTCTTTGGAGTTCTGATTATCTGCTACATCTTCTTCATGCCATTCTTCAAACGCAAGCTCATCATGAAGGACCCACGTGTTCGGATCTGGCACATTCCCATGGGCCCACTTCTTCTCAAGGACGATGTCAAGCTTTACTTTCCAGGGAAAGGTGAAGAGTACGTCAAGAACTACTACGAGGATTCGTATGGAAACGTCACCGCCGGCGCAAAGGACGACGGAAAGCTCGACGAGATTGTGAACCGGAGCACAAACGACTCCTCGACTCGCGACGACTCTCCTCCCAACACAGACACCGAGAAGGGTGCTCATGAAGCAGATGTTCTTGCTGCCGCCGAGAATACAGAGGAAATGCAGCGTCGGCGGTCCAAATACGTCTCGCCCTACGATCGCTGGATAGTTCCCGTGCAACACATGTGGTGGTCGAATCCCGTGAAGTGGTGGGGATGGTTCAAATTCCTGCTACTGCGCGGAGTCTTTATCGACGCCATTACCCACGACTCGGCCCTGCTTCGTGCTATCCATGCAAAAGCGCATCGGTACGACGTCCGCGTTGAGCATCTTTGGACGTACTGCCAAGTTGTCTCTGCAATGCTTATGTCGATTGCTCATGGCTCGAACGGTGAGTGACGCTAGGTGGATCTTGTCGGGATCTGTCGAGTGCTGACGTAGAACACAGATATTGCCAACGCTGTCGGCCCCGTCAGCGCCTCCTACAGCACATTTAGGAGCGGTGTCGTGGAGACCGAAGCTGACACTCCAATCTGGATCCTCGTAATTGGTGGCCTTCTTCTCGGATTGGGTTTCTGGTTCATGGGATACCATATTATTCGCGCCCTAGGCAACAAGATCACCCAGATGTCGCCAACTCGCGGCTTCTCGATCGAGCTCGGCGCTGCCATCACCGTCCTGATGGCCTCCCGTCTTGGCCTGCCAGTATCAACAACCCAGTGCCTGACTGGAGCGGCTCTCGGCGTCGCGCTGATGAACTATGATCTTGGAGCTGTCAATTGGCGCCAAATTGCTTTCATCTTCATGGGCTGGGTTTTGACCTTGCCTTGCGCAGGTCTGATCTCTGGCCTGCTTTGTCTGATGGCTTTGAACGCTCCGTCGTTCTAATGCTGGCGGCAAATTGATGGCGATGTTGGTGTTTTGGAAGTCATCTCAAGAACTTGGGGCGTGATCGAGCGCTGGCCATAGTTGCTTTGGCCCATATTGGATCGAGAGATTTCTTCCTTTTGATGATCTTCTTTTCGTCTCGCATTGAAGTGCCAGGTTCCTTCTTCTCGCAGCGTCTCTACCTTTCATCTCGATGCTGGAACGAGGTTATACGAGGGTGCACGTCATTTGCGCTCTGACGAAGGTGAAGGTTGAGTTGAGAGGCGGTTTCTTTGGAGCCGCATGTACAAGCGTAAACCTTACCGCTCTTCAATCAATACTCGGTTAGTCCCCGTGAATTTTGCCAATCAACTTGATCCAACATGCAGATCGCCTCGGCGATCTTTGTAGAGCCTCGGACAGGGCTGCGAGTAGAGTTTGGTAGGGAACATAAAGCAACTACTGGCGCCTGCTTCTTGCGAGGTATTCTGTAGAGACAGTCTTGTTGCGGAGAGAATAAAGTTGCAAGTCAAGGCCGAGAAAAAAACACAGCCTGATTCTCGCGGACCTACAGACATCACAGCCATCATGCGCGGACTCTCAGTCCTCCTCCTGGCTCCTTTGGCCCTAGCAGGGACGATTGCCAAACGCGACGCACAAGCAGTTTACGACGACATTACCGGAATCGACACTGCAGTCCGCCATTTGACAGACGTCCTCAATGCCTACAATGGCGGCATTCGAGAATCTTCTCCAGTCTTCAACGCCTCACTCGCCGTCCATGCCATCAACAGGAAAGGATTCGCCGACGCCAACGCTTCTGGACCATTCTCCTCTGCAGACTCCAAGCGGATCGTCGACCACGTTAACGACTCAGTCGGTGTCTCGATTCCCCAGAGCGTGACGGTAATCGAGGCGAAGAAGCCACTATTCGACGACGCGCAGCTCACGAGCTTGGTCAAGGCCACGATTGATCTCTTAAAATCCGACCACGAGACTTTCTCTTTGGCGACGGGTGCAAAACTGAGTGCGGACCAGATTCTATCGGGTGCGGTCGCGGCGGGAAAGATTGATGCTGTTTTGCAAGGTGCAAGTCTGTATTACGCACTCTGAAGGACTAGCTACGTTCCTATCGTGAAAGAAATGCAGCTGGTATCAAGTGCGAAACGCTCTCAAACAGCAATCAAGCCAAAAGCAAAAAGATCCATGAAATGAGCTAGACTTGTAGGCCGACGCCGATGGCCAAACTCCTCCTGCCTCATCGACGAGCTGAGGAAGTAGGCAGGTCTTCAACGTGCGTCTTTGGGTATTCTGATCCACGATTTCAGTCTTGATTCACACTGATCCGTCGTGAAAATGTCGCCCCGCTGATCTTCGGAGACGCGAAGCGTATTCGAGGCCTGTATCCTGGACAAGAGACGGCCCCCTTTGCTGGGTGTCAACAGCATTATCTTGAACCCGATGCTGTCTTGTCTGTTGCATGTCCTCACCAGGTCCTCAAACATGTCTACCAAGGCGTCAAGATTCTCGTTGGATGCCAGTTGTTCCAGCAGCCGCACGTTGTCGATCAGACAGAAGACTAGACCGAATGACGACGACTTTACCAAGTGTTGGAACAGACTGCAGAGGTAACTTAAGTCTCGAGACTGCAGGTAACGGCGGTGATCCTGGAAGCTCGTGTCCTCTCTCCAATCGATCAAGCTGCACCTAGAACTATATCGGCCGAGGAGCTGGAATAGGAGGCTTCGCAAAACCCTGGTGACTGGCCCTCATCGGACTGAGCTATGTCTTTCTCGATGAAAGTAGCAATGGTGACCTGCCCATACTTTTTCGATAGATTTTGGTAGAGGTTCGCAGCTGCATACGACGCCGGAGAAATCTTGTCGGTTGTGGCAGGTGGCACTACAAGCAAGAACTGAGCGGACCAACCTCCCCACCATGAAGAGAACCTGAAGCTTTCCAGGAGACTCTTCGTGATGTCGCCCTTCGGATTCAAGATATTGGCAGTCTTTGTGTAGGCCAGGGCGATTCTGTCAGGGTCTTGTGGTGGTAGCCCAAGCATTCTGCGAATGTAGTCTTCCGACAGACATTGAGTTTGAAGCATGGATTCAAGTTTCTGCGCCAGATCTTCTCTACGGTAAGCCTGATATTGTCAATGAGTGAAAGCCGTCATCGACTTACCCAGAATGCTGTCGTGCTGCTCTGCTGCTTCTTGTAGCGCGGCCATGTCAATTTCTTCTGTCTGTGTCTCTGCCTTTCCTTTCACTGCGTTCCCGTCGTTGGGAGTTTGAATCGATTTCTCAGAGTCGTTCATAGTAGCCTGGCTCCGTTCACCCGGCCTTCGTATTCTCCATCTTGGTCGTTTGAGCGAGTCGGCCATTGAAGGGATGCAGAGTTTTCAGGTACGGATTTCAAGGGATGTCGGGAAGTCCAGGCTGCAAGTATGGATCTCAAGGGGTGTTGTGAGGTCAAGGCTGCAGGTAGAAAGATCGAACTTTTATACCTCCTTGAGCACAGAGCAAACATTGCACCAAAGCAAGCGTGGTCACACAGGAAGAGTGCACGCTACTCGAAGACCTCATGAGCGTTCTGACAGGCGCCATCAGCAATCTGCACAGCAAGCTAGCAATTATGTGTCTCCGTCCTCGTCACACGGACCTAGCAAAACACAAGGACATCAGCATCGGAAAACATTAACTCCATTGCTTGACAGTGTTGAACCTGCCTACTCGATCAAACCACAGATATATCCCAACAAACGTTGCATTCTGCGCAAAAGTCACAACCTCTTTCCCAAGCCTCTCCCCCCACCCACTTAGTTCTTCCTGACGACCCAAGTCACAATCTCCGAGTCCGCGAAAGTCCCGCGCTGCAACTTCCAGCACTCCTCCTCCACGTCAGCCACCATCTTCTCCAACTTGGTGGCACCCTCACTACCAGGCTCCTTAACCCTCATATTCGCAATCCACTCTCGCACAGCCAAGAACGTGACATCCTGCTTGATGGTGACGTACTCATTCGGAGTCCAGACCTTCTCGTGCGCCATCAGCGCACCACCGGCTTCGGAAAAGCGGGTGTGCAAGTTGGGCACCCAGTGGTCCTTGAGGATGTGTGCTTGATTGCCCGCGGGACCACGGATCGCAGCACGCAGAATGTCGAGTTTTGGGGCAGAAGTGTTGGGGTCCGCGCACACGACTTTGTCCGTCGATGGGTCGTATTCCTGCCACTGCAGGTACCCACCCGGTTTGAGCAGTTTCATCAAGTTGCGAAGAAGAGGCATGGGATCGCCAGACTGGACGACGCACATGAACAGGCGGATATTGACGACGTCGTAACGGCCTTGCAGATGCTGCGGGATGTCGGCGAAGATGTCCATTTGGGAGAAGGTGACATTGCTCGGCCACCATTGCGTAGGCGGAGTTTGGGCAAGGCTCAGATCGTAGGCTTCGAGTTTGCTACCCACTGGCAATTGTTTAGCGACCTCGAGGGACCAGATACCGGTTCCGCAGCCAATGTCGGCTACCAGGGCGTTTTGAGGAACGGCGACCTTGGAGTGCAGGTGGTAGCCTGTGGAGCAAATGAAGAGCTGGTGTTGGAGGTTCAGCCGAGTCGAGGCGAAAGCGTCTCTGTTGAAGGGGTACCCTTCCTTGTCCGTGCTGGATGTCGACATGGTCGTCTCTGGCTTGGTTGCAGGTTGTTTTGGGGGAGTGTCGCCGCCGAAGAGTCTGTCGCGATAGAGATTCTCTTGGTTGCGGGATGGCATTGATGGTCGGGGTCAAGTGGGTAGTTTTGTGCAAGTTTGATATTGAGCTTGCTATATCGGTGCTCGCTTGAGTGGGTTTGCCATGTGCAAGGCCAATGTCTTCAAATACCTAGCGGACAATTCGACCGCCTGAACAATTGCTGGGTGCCTGAAGTGGTTGCTATGCATTGTTCTCGATGCCTAGTTCCACCAGTTCACCAACTCCATCATGGATCAATGGCGCTGTCAGTGCGCAAGACAGAATGGATGTATACCATGGCTAAATCATAAAGGAGCGCGGATGAAACGGATCCGTAGGCCGAGCAACGACGGCATTGGGCCTAGAAAATCTTGTTCCTGCATCATTAGTGGGTGGAAAGTTGATGCCTTAGAGGCAAAGGTTATCGGATGTTACGATATGGCTGGCTTATGTGATGGCCGAAAAAGAGCTGCCTTGCGAAGCGGGCTTGAAGGATCTTTGTTTACATGGCTCGTGCGCTTGTCTCAGGGATGACCTCAGCCCTTCGCCAGGACGTTTTACTGTCCCGCCTAGAGCCTCACATACGGTGTCGACATCTGCTATACCGACAATCTATTCATTGTTTTAGCAGTTGGCGTTGTCTGGAATTTTTCATGTCGTGATGAATCAAACGCGACGCTGGTCCGGGGGGATTTTGATCCTTCGGGTCTGAACGAATACCCGATATACCCGGCTCGATGCAGTGGCACGGCTGCCAAAATCCTTGCTCTGTGGCTCCTGACTCTGGAAACATGGACATTTTTCGTGCGGATCGCAAAGTATTCTCTTCGATATCGGGCTTTCAGAGTTATCAGTTGTGTTTGAGGATGATAGTCCAGGAAAATATAAGAGGTAGCGGAATGGAGTTCCCACAGTTCGATCGAAACCTGTACAACGTGCCATCAGCGCTGAGTTCGTAAAAGGAACTTCCCAGGTCCCCAACGAAGATTATCAACCAACATGAAAGTCCTCATCATCGGATCGGGTCTCGGCGGACTCAGCCTCGCGCAATCACTTCGCCTAGCGAAGATTTCGTTCGAGATATATGAACGTGACAACACGCCTTTCGATCGACCACAAGGGTAAAGGTTGCATCTCGATGCCGATGCTATCAATACCGTGCAGGAAGTGCTCAGTCCAGAACTCCAGATGCTGTTCAAGGAAACCTCTCAATTGACGAAACCATTCACAAGCATCATGACGCCCGAGCTGCGGGTCGTCAAACGTCTGCTGACCAGGGACGACCTGGGAAATGGCGTTTGGCCGACCACAGAGGATGAAACACCAGTGCACGCCAACGTCGACCGAGCTACTCTGCGCCAGATCCTACTGTCCGGCCTGGATGACTCGATCCATTTTCAGAAGAAGCTCGAGCGATACGAGATCAATGCCGAGAATAAGGTCACTGCCTACTTCTCGGACGGCACCAGCGCCACGGGATCGTGCCTGGTGGGAGCTGACGGAGTCAATTCGCATGTGCGTCTTCAGCGTGCTCCCAACCTCGCCACGATGGATGCAGGTATTACGGCCATCTATGGCCGCCTGCCGGTCGACGCTGTCAAGGAGATGGGTCCGAAAGAAGCTGTCGAGGACATTTTTCTTATCGCATCGGACGAGCGTAAGGCTTTCCTTGGCCTAGGATCTGTTATCTTCCCAACATCACCCGACGAGGCTGCAAAAAAACTGGGCCTAGGTGTCGAGCTGCACCATCGCGAAAGCTATGTGGTCTGCCTCGTCGGTGGCCGTCATGAGTTCTTTCCTGAAGACATACGCAAAGCCACATCGGCTGAACTCCAGAGAATAGCTGCGGGTCTCCTTGGTGGATGGTCAGGCAACGCCGCTGCTCTGATTCAGGCGGGAGGCTCTGAGTCGTTCTTCGCTGTTCGCATGCGCACAAGTGTGCCGAATGCTCTCGACAGGCCAGTCAACGTCACACTGCTGGGAGATGCAGTCCATTCGATGACTCCATAGCTTGGCCTAGGAGCCAACTTAGCAATGCGACACGGTGCTTTACTTGGACGACATCTCAAGAGATTGGCGAATGGCGAAGGAAGCCTGGCAGCCGAACTTGCTGCGTATCAGACCAGCATGGTCGAATATGGATTCAAGGTCGTGCGTGAAGCGGCGGAGATTGGTCGACAGAGGATGGATCAGAATCGTTTGGATGGCGTCGCGAAGGCATGATGGTGTTGATGCTGCGAATGACTGAAGACAACATCTCAATCACTCCTAGTCCATCTATGCAAACAAACGTTCCAAGTTGCTTCGTACCACATATGAGTGTTGCTCGACGGTAGGCAGCGAAAGTAGAACCTTGACCCATAACTGCTAGTCAATCCATAAGAATGTCCATGTCGAGCCTGTTGTGGAGAAGAGGAGGGCGAGGGCGAAGTGAGGTCAAACTAATTAAGGTTCACGCCATCCCACTAGCGCCATCAGTCCCTGTCGCCAAGATTTCAAGACTTCGACTTGCTTTCAAAAAAGTTGTCTGCAGATACCCACCCATCTCGCCTCACAAGACCAACCCACAAACCATGGCGACCACCACAGACCAAAAAGCGCAGCCATACACCTTCGATCTCGGGCACATGCTCGTCATCGACCCCAACCCCCTCCCCTCCCACACCACCGCAACAAAAGAAGAAACCCTCCAACAAACCGCCCGCGGCTGCGCCCAATCCCTCATAAACCAACTCCTCACCGCCTGCCCCATAACCCGCGCCCCCGACGGCGCCCTGCAAATCACCCTCCCAACACCCGAAACCGCGCTCCCGCGCGAAAAGCACGTCCCAAAAGAGAAAGAGAAGACGAAGTGGGAGCGGTTCGCGGAGAAGAAGGGGATTAAGCCGAAGAAGCGGGATGGGAAGTTGAAGTTCGATGAGGGTAAGGGTGAGTGGGTCGCGAAGTATGGGTATAAGCCTGGGAGTGGGCGGGATGATGGGCCCGGGGAGTGGTTGGAGGAGGTTGATGCGAAGGAGGAGAGGAAGGCGGGGAAGGAGGGGAAGGAGGGGATGGAGGAGAGGAAGGCGGCGAGGGATGGGAGGGAGAGGAGGGATAGGAAGGTGAGGAGTAGGAAGGGGAAATGAAGGGTTGGGGTGGAGGTGGAGAAAATCTTTGCAGAGTGGGAGTGAGAGCGGACGGCTTTACGGACTCGCCTTGGGCGTTACTGCGTAGAAGCGAATATTGCCCAGCACGATGATTCGCGACATTGGTGGCAGGTCGAGCGTCCCTCGCAAACCAGAGCCCAGGCTCAGCCACGGAGCCTAGAAGCGTTGGTCTGGGGATGAAGACGGAGATGGCAAAAGTATTTTACGACAGACGAATAGGCCAACGGGCCCGGTGGAATGCCTTGGGACAATGTATGTACATAGCCACTGACAGAAATGCTATGTTCCAGAAGCTGCTGTACGGCCTCACTATAGCTGCACCTTTTGAAAGGACATTTCCCGTCCGAACGCCTCGCTTCCCAGACGAACCGCTCACTCGCAAATCATCAGAACTTGATCTGAAACCTCGGATGCGTGCGAATTTTTTCGCCGTAGTTGTAGAAAACCCATGGAATGGGACATAGCGCCAACGCAACGAATGCAAGCAAACTGTTCCCCCAACCTAACCCCAACCCCTGATACATCTGCAGTCCGAAGAGCGGGAAGACGCCGCCAAAGATCGACCGCAGAATCGTGTTGGCGGCCATGGCGCTGGCGGCATAGAGCGTGAAAGTATCAACCAGGTATGTGTTGATGCACATGAAGCAAGCGATCAAGCCCACACCAACGAAGAGCGTACCGAGAAGAGGCACCGCCCATTGGATGTGGTATTGCGCTGTCCAGCCGTAGATGAGCAGGCCGAGAGGGAGGAAAGGACCGACGTACATGAGGAGAGGGAGGCGGTACTCTGGCTTGATGACGCCGTCGTTGTGTTTCCGCGCGAGGTATGTCATGGTTTTATCAGACGTGAAGCCTAGGACTCCCAGACCGATGAAGTTTCCGATTCCGAGGCCGATGTAGACGAGGCCGACGGTGGATGAAGAGAAGCCGTAGTTGTCTTCGAAAACGAATGTAAAGGTCGTGAAGAGGAGGTAGAGGAAGCCGTATACTACTGCCATGTAGAGGGACATGAGCGCGCAGATTGGGGACAGGAACATGAGTTTCGTCGGGCGGACGATGGCTCGGATGAAGAGCTGTCTTGGGGAGAGGCCGTTGTCGAGTTTGGAGCGGAGGTTCGTGTTGCCGGTTTCCTTTTGTAGGCGTTTTGTCTTTCGCTCGAGGAGAACAGGGGCGTATGTCTCGCGGAGGAAGACGACGGCCATAATGGCGATTCCACCGGTTGCGATGGCGATGACCCAGAAGATCCAGCTACTTCGAATCAGTACTCTTTGCTCTATGCTGTCGACGGGACAGGAAGTCAAGACTTACCGCCAACCCTTGGCTTCACTCAAGAAGCCGCCACCAACAGGCCCGATAACAGGCCCGAGCAAAGGTCCCATTGCCCAAATGGCCATCGCTCCCCCTCTCTTCTCCGGCGCCATCAAATCCGCAATCGTGCCGCCTCCTATTGTAATCGGCGCAACGCCCCAAACACCTTGCAAGAATCGGAACACGACCAAAGCACTCATGTTACGCGCCACTGCACAAGCAATGGTGAAAGCGATGAAGCCGATATTGCAGATGTGATAGACCCAGAGCCTGCCGTAGAGTTCTGACATGGGCGCAATGATGAGAGGGCCGAAGGCGAAGCCGAGAACGTAGATTGAGACAACGAATGTTGCCAATGTTTGGCTTTCGGTGTTGAAGTCGCGCATGACCTGCGGCACGCCTGGGGCGAACATCGACGAGGCGAGTGGTGTGAGGAACGTGAGCGCGGACAGGCAGGCGATGTTGCCCCATTTCATGCCGTTCGACCAGTTCATAGGGTTTGCAGGATCGTCGTCGCCGTCCCAGAACACAATGTTCGGATCTTGCTCGGTTGTAGTGGTAGTTGGGCCTGCCTTTTCTGGGTCTCTGTTCGGATCGTCGTTCAATGTGGTCGTGTCTGATCGCTCGTGTGGTTCGCTTTTTTCCAATTCGGCATCCTTGCTCAAGGCGCTTGGTGGTTTCACCAGAGACTGAGCTAGTTGTTCAACTCGCACGACACTATCGCTTGAGGAGAAGTCCACATCGTGACCCTCTTGGTAGGCTGTACGTTCGGTCTCGGGCAGGTCGCCTCCTAGGAAGCCTGGTGTTGGCAGTACGGTGTGGTTGGGAGCAGCCATGCTGCGAATCTCGTATCTTTGTAGGTTAGCTAATCGGACATAGCCTCGCCTCAGTATCAGGTTGTCCCGAGCTTTCTCTTCTGGCCGTGAATGTTGATACAAGCTCATAGAGTGCTTACCTTGGCGCAGTTCGCAAATGGCGGAGCCAACCAAAACGCGCGATGGTCCGCCAGGCTGCTGTTGCTGGTGAACTGTCACTAGATCGAAGCTCGAATCGGTGGCTTGTTACAGCCTGCACGCTCCAATGGTGCAAGTAACGACGATTGGTGAATAGACAATAGAATGGAAACACCAAGACTTTCCACAGGTTCACACGACGTCGAGGCGGAAGAGCTTCTCCTCGCGTATGTACTACAGCCAGCCGCGTGATGAGTCGGAAAATCGGAGAGCCTCCGCCGCCGTCTTCTATCACGAATTTCGGCAGAGTGTTCAATGCAGCCGGTTATGCAAGCCAGATGGTAGCAGCAGTGCCTCTCTACAGCGGACTGGCCGAGCATAAAGAGGAGGTGTAGTTTTAGTGGCTGGACCCCGTGGAAGCTCCGAGCGAGTTGTTGATCGTGGCTGCAAGCCATGCCGGGTTGCGGCAAAAGACCGCTCATCTGGAACGCCAAAGGCCGATCGATGCATTATCACCGTGCGGACTGCAACACATGATCTATGGGCTGAACATTTCTCCAGAGATCATCTCCAACTCTCAAGAGTACTGAGCCGAATGGTGTGTCGAAGTTGACCGCCAGCAAACATCACAGACCGCAAGGTTCTTTTGAAGCAGCATTATCAGCCCTTTCGAGTCCAAAGTGAAAGCGATGGCGGTCCAGAGGGGAATATGCTCTGAAGTCCATCTCTGCAAACGGCAGGCGGTCGGCACAGTGATGTGGCCGGTCCGTCTTTTGGGAATGGAGGTCTTGGTCCTCACATGCAAAACACGCTTGAAGCCAGGACACCAGTGAGCGGTTCAAGTAGGCCAGTATTTGCTCTCGATGGGCCGCACCGGAAATGGCGAATCGGTATCAGCTTGCAATGCATGCCACAAGACCTTCACTGCTCGACTCCAACTTCACATGGGAGACTGGTCATCAGTGGCTGCAACTTGCGCACGTGTTGACGCAGCTGGTTTGGTGAGTGCCATAGAAAGTCGCCACAAATTGAGACTCAAATGTTCGAGAGTAGATTTCAGGAGAAGACGAGCAGGCGAGCTGGTTTTGTACACGTTGGATCGGTCAGCGAGGGATTACTGGGGTTTGGTTAAGAATTATAATCAATATTTTGGGTAGTCGCTAGACCTGCCTCATTCGATGCCAAGATTGCATGTCCCACCTCACGTCTTCGAAATATTCTACCAGGACGCTAGCGACACATGCAGCAACTCGAGACTTCAATCCACCACTCCAAATCCTCGAAACCGACTGCTACACCTGGCGCCCGTGATCGCGAAGTGTAGGAACAGCGACACCACCAGCACCGATCTTGCCACCGCCGACTTCGACCCCACGCGACTGATTCGAGAAAAGAGCGAGGCACGAGATAGCACCACCACCCGGCATGCCCAGCTTTCCAAAGCTCTCCCTTGTGGAGGGCGCATTCGAAGAGCTGTCTCTCGAACTCGCAAACTACCTCGATAATGCCAAAGGCGAGGGCTCGAAGCTCGCCGACGAAATCATCCCCCTCCTCGCCGATCCCGAGAAATCAGACAGGCCTGAAGAGACCGACCGCGTCGCAGTGCTGAAGAAACTGGTCGGTGCCAGCTCTATCCTCAATGGCGCCCCAGAGCGAGAACTGCAAGCCGCCTACAACCTCCTCATACACCTCATCTCACAAGTCGAGGAGCCCGACATCTTCATCGCCAGAATCTGCTCGTACATGACCGCACCCATCACCTCTTCACCACAAAACGGCACGGGCATTGCGCTCGGCATTCTGAGCACCCTCTTCAACACCCTCCCACCGGATGACTCGACGCGATACAACGTCCTGCTCGGTATCGTCGATGTGATCAAGAGCTCTGGCAACTGGGATACGCTGCAGCCGCAGCTGAAGAACGTCGATAAGTGGGTACAAGAGTGGGAGCTCGAGGATACGGAGGCACGAAAACTGTACCTGGCCGTTTCAGATGCAGCGGCCGCCTCGAAGGAGGTTGAACAGAGCTACTACTATCTCCTCAAGGCCCTCAAGACTATTCAAAGCGATGCTTCATCTGATGAGGCCAGCAAGCTCTCAATTCGTGCCCTGAAGCTGGCCCTCCACAACGAGAAGCACTTCGACTTCCAAGACCTCACCGCACTTGACAGCATCCAAGCACTGCGAAAGTCTGACGCAACCTGGGCAGAGCTTCTCGAACTGTTCGTCCGCGAGGACTACGAGGAGTTCCAGGACTTCAAGGAGGCCAACGACTCTTTCCTTCCAGATAACGAACTCGATGAGGACATTCTGGACAAGAAGATGCGCCAGCTTACCCTCGCCTCGCTCGCTGCCCACAACGCCCACACTCGCACCCTTCCATATGCCCAAATCGCCAAGGCGCTCAATGTGCCCACCGAAGATGTCGAGATGTGGGTCATCGACTGCATCCGCAGCGGACTCATCGAGGGCAAGCTCTCCCAGCAGAAGCAGGAGTTCCTCATCCACCGCAGCACATACCGAGTCTTCAGCGACACACAATGGCGGGAGGTGGCAAGCCGGTTGGAGACGTGGCGGAGCAGCTTGACGAATGTGCTGGCAGTCATTCGCCAGCAAAAGGAGGAGTTCATCAAGGAGAAGGAGGCTGAGGTGACCGGTCAGGGCGTGCAGAATGGTCAGGGTTACCGACCGAACATGCGGCAGAGAAATGCGCCTGAGCGGAGTCAGCCTGTTGCTGTGGAGGTGGAGTAGACAGGTGCACTGGGACTAGTTGGTCATTTGAATGCATTGAGCGATGATGGCGTCTGCGGTGGGGGATCACTCGGACGAGTAGTGACGAGGATAGGCTTATCATGAGAACGTTTGAAATGCATACCACTTTGAAGGCAAGTGACCTATCTCTCCCATACAGCGCACAGACGAGTAGCCGCCTCAAATCCCTATCGTTTGACCCAGGTTATGTTTGCCAACTGCCAGCTATCCCCGTGCCAACACACCCGACCCTGCTCATGAGGCCACATCGTTGGCACGATCGCCAGCAGAGCCACGGGGATGACCACGGGGATGAGTTGTCCTCCCCCAAACCCAAGTGATATGATCACGCCTACTCGCGCCCAGCGGCCTTTAAAAGAAGCGCTTCCTTCTCCCTCCAACCTCCTTCCCTTCTCCCATACCAAACTACCATTCCCAGGTGAGTATACCCTTCCCCAGGCCCCTGATACAGCGCTGGATACTGATACTGATATGGGCAGGACAAACTTCACGAAAATGCCCTTCAAACCCATCTTCACCTTGCTGGCGCTGAGCGCCCTCACCTATGCCCTTCCTACGAACCTCACTTCGAATTTTTCCCTGGCTATCCCGGGACTCTCAATGGTTCTGGGCTGCTGGAAAGGTCGATGGGGGAATTGACGGGGGAGATTCTGAGGAGAAACCCTCCAGATTGGGGGAAAATTGACCCTGCTGATAATGCTCTGATCCATAAGTACGAGAACCAAGGCAGAAAGTGGTTCAGCCGTCTGCTCGTTCTGAAACTCGATCCTCCTGGGGCAGAGGGCCCAGGCGGAGTCGCCAATCCCATGAACATCAACTCTTTCAACAGCTTCGTGGCGGGCAAACTGGGAGCCGATCCCGAGGGTCTGGGTTGGCAGCGCGCGGCTCCCCGGACAAACGCCATCGAGCGGGAATGGCGAGGAGGCGAGAACAGTGCACAAATGGAAGGCTCGTTCGGCCCAATCCGACCAATATTGGAGAACCTCAAGGTCGGCAAGAATTCGGGGGCAGAGTGGGACAACGAACGCAATGTCAATGGCGCTGTCTATCCACATGGTGCCAATCTCGGCTATTCGCAATTGCAGGACATTGCTTACCGGCTCCAATCAAGCTATGAACGGTACGAGGGAGAGCAGATGGAGGCAACAGGTGCCTTTTACCACAATTGGTTCAACGTTGTCGACGGCGTCATAGTCGTGTCTCGCGGTATCAGCCCGCGAAAGATGGCCCCGAACCGACCACAGGACAAGCTCCCTATGCATCGCTACTGGTCAGACGTGGTGTAACTCACCTGGAAAAGAATGCATGATACTTTGAAACATGGTGCAAACGACGCCTATCCGACGGGCGGCTGGAAAAAGATATTGGGAAATGCATATTGAGCAATCAACAAAAAGAATCTGCCACAAATGATGGGCTTCCTGAACTGGATCGTGGTCGAGGGCATCCCGGCGGATACCAACAAGCAGGACGTCCACAGCATCATCAAGCGGTGCCTGCAAGAACGTCGTGGTAATACCAATATGCCGAGATTCCCAGACACAGAGAAGTTCAAGATGGGACATTGGTATATTCAGCTCGCAGTTTGTCATTGGTTCTTCCACTAACAAACCTGTCACAGGTGTCTCTATGCTCTTCTGGCCACGGATGCCAGCTCAGGCATTGCGTTCTTCCTGGGACAGCACAAGAGGCAAGAGATGCTTGGACACAAACTCTTGGACGAGGTGACCATCACGGAAGGACAATACACCAACATCGAGTCCCTCGAGTTCCATGAGAACCCTACTCTGGTCTGGCATGTCGTGGACTACTCCGACATCGCTGTCGCCGAGATGATCCAACGGAAAAGGACGTATCAAGGCCAGAAGGACGACCTTGGCGAAATGCCTTTTCGGGATGTGCCTACTTGAACTTGATGTATGATTGCAAGGCTTGCTCTGGTCTTAATGTTGTTCTTGGGAAGGAGACGAGGGGCTTTAATTCGGGATGATAGTACAAGTCTGTATTGCTACTCTGTCAACTACTCTGCATTAGAAGTAATGGATTACGTACTCAAACACTTCAGTGAATCGATGAATGGTGGTGCGAGAACAAGATCTATATGGATGTGTGCTTAAGTACCTGGATTGAACTCTGACTCGTCACGCACACCTCACATGATCAGGCTTGCAGAAAGCAGCGTTTCGGGAAGCAGCAACAGTGCTACCGATACGATCGTCAAGAAGCTTTTCGTACGAGAGCCATGATTCTTCATTACTCGCAGGCTGTCTCAACAGCACGAAGTGCCGTCAGGGGCCGGGCTGCTTCTGGATGATCGGGGAGATTGCGACTCAATCCAACTTAAGTGGTTCAACAAGGGTGCAATTGCTTCTATCAGTCTCAAGCTCACTCTCACCGGTGGCCTCGAATGTCGCGAGTTGACTGGCTGCAGGATGGAGCAACAAGGAGTTTGGGAATACTTTATGGTCAGGGTCTTTGATTTCGTGGGATGGGATGCCACTTGTTGTCTCCCACCCCAAAATGCCCAAAGACCTCCATCTCCACAAGTTGCTAAGAGCATAAGTAGGACCAAATATCAGTCGTTCAGGTGTAAGCAACAACATGTCAAATCCTTGAAAGATGGACATCGTGTTACAGACTGACCACAGCCGAACTCCTGAAGACCTGAGGCTTGTTCTGCCCCGAGCTGAACCACCACCGCCTATGTCCGGGGACAACTCGCGTTGCGCAAAACATCAAAATGCGTTGCTTCGACTGTCCAATAAGGAAGCAACTTTGCCGCCACAGTCTGATACCTAACATAAGCTAGCTGCACGACCCCTTTCAACTAATCAGGGGTCAGTGCAACTACACTTGCTCACTTGAGAGACCTTGATCGAGTAAATGCACACTGTAGTACATACTTGTGGCAATTCTTAGCTGCACAACTCTTGTGCGAGACGAGATCGTTTCCTCGACACCCACTTGCTGTAGTTGAGTGCAGGGGCTAGTATGTATATGACTTACCTGGGCTGCAAGTCTACTAGAGCAACGCAGTCTAGCGATGACAGCAGTGAAGTGTATGATGAACTAGATGACTAGGCTGTGTTGGATTGGTGAGATTTTACACGGAGAACAGCTGTCTCCCTGAAATGAGGACTCTAGGCATGCTAACAACAGGATTCGGAGGTAAGACGAAGACTGTGCTAGATATCGTGTTGCCCACCTCCTGCATAGCAACGTGTAGCATTTTCACTTGCACCTTCAACTGGGCGACCAGGTCAGGGTTTAGGTAAGAGTTCTAGTGAGGAATAAACTAAGAGTTTGAAAAAGAGGAGCGAAGCCCAAAGGGAGCTACTAAGTGAGGATCCATGCCAAAGTTTGAGTAAGCAGAGTGAAGCCCAAAGCGGGTTCCAGAGCGAAGGTTCGAATGAGAGATTAAGTGAAGCCTCAAGATAATCAAGGGAGGAACTGTTCAATCCTTGGACGAGGCTGTAATACGGCTAGCTCCTGTCAGTACCAAAGAACATCCGCCACAGCGCGCTAGCAACCTGATCGAGAATTTCACTAGCCAATTTTACTTCGATTGACCTACAGTGGTGTACATGTACTTCGCTAGTTGTAGTAGGAGTTGAGCGTACATGTCGTGCCACTGATCCAAGGTTTGGACAAGGCTGTGTTACAGCTGGGGCTTGGCGCGGAGGATCGTTGGAGCTATAGCCATGTACAGGATACGTATAGTGGTCTTTAGCTTGCCGATTTGTTGAAAGGAGCCTCACAATAGCATTAGAGCTCACTGTCGTCGTATCAACGACGGTATTTGGGCTCAGAACCCCAGCACAAATAATGCTTGGCATCGAGATCAGCAGGATACTGGTACATAATGCGAAGTAAGAGGGTACGCGTACGCGGCAAGAAACAGGATAAATGTGAGTCTACTAGCTGTATAAAATTCCTAGCCAAACAGAATTCATGCTATTAAACTTGCTCGCTGTACACAGCCTGATCCGGCAAATGCACTCAAAGTGGACGCGGGTGTCGAGATTCTGAAAATTCGAGCATCAACTAGCTATACATTGTTTTGAACCAACGAAAATCGTGTTCATAGTGCCTATTCTCTGTAGACGGCTTGATCTGGTAAATGCACACAGGGTGGGTGACACAGCTATCGACCCACGAATCTGGGAACATCAGCTAGCTGCACGACATTGATCATCCAAAGTAAACAAGTTTCAGGGCACCAAGACCCTGTATTGGGACGTGTACAGAACTTGTAGTATGCGACAGACTCTGCGCTCAAGCAATGCCAGTTATGTAGGCGCACTTTTGAATACGAACCATTCCCCCCCTTCGCTAAATGTACTCACACTTCCTGCTCCTAGCCGTGTTCTTTCGATACGTCTTCGCTATATGCAATTTGATCTGGCAAATGCGCTCATTTGGTGGCTACCAACGAGATCATATTCAAGAGAATGTCAACTGAAGTCAGCATACACACAATTCTTCAAAATACAGGGCGCCGATAGCAAGTCGCTCGCAGTTTAACACGCGGCGCTGATCACGACAACAAATGACTGTTACTTTTGAAATAACTAAGGAACAACTAATACACTTCCTTGGGCACAACAGGAGTCGTCCAGCAAACCCTCTCCTCAAACCCGTCTTCTTCGAAACCCTTCTTCAACTCCTCCCTCCCCTCAGTGAAATGCTCCCACCCCTCAAAATGCACAGGAATCATAACATCCGCGCCAATGTCCCTCGTGATCCGTACCGCATCCTTGCCATCCATCGTGATCTTGAACTTGCCGACGGGGAACTCGACAGTAGCATTACCAAGATTCAGTAGGGCAGCGGTGATGTGCCATTTCTGCCCGATCTCCTTGAGTTCGTCGATGTAGACCATGTCGCCCGAGAACCATATTGCGTTCGGCTTGCCGGACGAGTGGAGGCCGAATGATTCGGTCTCGAGGATGAAGCCTGTTACTTCGCCGACGGGGAAGTGTTTGCATGGCGTGCCGGTGATTCGAAAAGTTTTACCTCCGATATTCGATGTAATCGTCTCCCAAGGACGAATACCAACGACACCAGGGCTTGGATGTAGGTTAGTTGCTCCTTCAACAGTCGTGAAGACCTTCCGGCCATCCAGGAGCTTTCGACCTTCGGAATCCAAGTTATCGATGTGATCCTCGTGGCTCAGCAGGATTGCATCGATTGGAGGCAATTCATCCAGTCTTAGGGCCGGCCCAACCGTGTTGACAAAGTGAGGGGGAGGCGGGATGCTTGTCAAACCCAAGTTGCTCAGGTGATGCTTTTCGAACTGAGCCGTGTTATCGTAGCTGCTGCCTTCTTGAGGCCCAAAGAAGGGGTCTGTTAGGAACTTGATACCGTCGACATTGAGGATGGTTGTCGCGATGGTGATGTGCGTCACAGTCAATTTTGAAGGCGCCATGTTTGGGTCTTGGTTTCACAAGTGCTTGATGCAGTCGTTTCAAGACAGTAGATGTATCATTTATAGATCTAGATCAATTCGCATTGTGCCATTGGAGACTCGCTTCGATGGTTGCTTATGCCCCATGACAATTGATTGACAAATCAATAGGATATTTGGATACTCTTTCATGTCATCTAGGTCTAACCTGCTGGTGCAAATGATGTTTGGCAAAAGTCCGCTAAGAAAACACCCTTACTAAGTCGCATAAAACTCATCTGACTGCTAGCCTGATTCTTCGAAGCAGCCGCTTCGTCTACTTAGCCTGCTTAGAAATTACGCATATGTTACAGCCTCATGTATCTGCATTGAACAAAAACGCATGCTACATGCAAGATTCCATTCGCATAAGTATGTATCGCTCTACTCATTAGTGCATTGGCGAGAATTGCTCGTCATACTTGGATGTGAGGCCGTGCTATTAGTCGTTTCCGACGACGACACCAGGCTATTCCTTTTAAGAGCTTGTCAGCCAGCGGCGTTCGTCGGCACAAACTGCGTTCTACTCGATCAACAGCAGAGGCCCTTACCTTCTTATGTTGGGTCTGAGCACGAAGTCTGGCCATGTTCTTGATTAACAGCAACTCCGAGACGGCCTTCCGCTCCAGTGTGTTCTCGAACATCAACTAGCTGCCCACCCCATCCGACCAACACAAACTGCTCTTCCACCTCCACCTTGACGAGGAAACATAGCCAAGCCAGGCAAGAGATGGGCAGTGAAGAACGTGTGTTCAAACATCAGCTAGCCGCACAACGTCTTCCACCCACGTATGAACGTTTGCACACCTCCTGATCGTTCGAGCAAACGCCTTTGGGTCGGTGCATGCACCACACATGGGACTTGATGTGTGAGAGGCTGCTAGCTCAACGACTGGACAGCTGGGATGGGTGGTCTCAACTTCGCACCCCTGTTCAAGAACCTCAGCTAGCTGCACGACATCTCACCTCCATACAGAACTATTGCCACCGGACACGTTCACGAGTGCGCTGATTCTTTTCGGCCCATGAAGCCGTGCGACGGCCGACGAGGACGTTAGCTAGCTGTACGACAGTCCTTGTCCATACAGAATCGTTGACGATACACCCGTTCGCTTTTGGTAGATTGGTCTGGAACAAGTACCGGCACGACGGTTGCTGGGAAAGGTGTCCGTACCTTTCGTGCTTTTCAAACATGAGCTAGCTGCACGACACCTGTTGTTCATCGAGAGCCACTCATAAACACATCCTCGCTATCTACAGCCGCGTTTGGAAAATGCACCATGGGTACAACACCTTCCACAAGTAACGCATAACCTGTGGTCCTGACAGGTCTGCCGCGCACCCCAACTAGCCGTGCCACCCACCCATCCACTCCTCATTCATCTCCTCCCACCCCTCCGAATCTCCTGAATCGCCTGCCTCCTCAATCCACTCTCCGCAAAAAGCGCCTCAACCAAACCCACAACCTCCTCCGCCTCAAATTCCAAACTCAACTCGCCTTCATTCCACAGATACTTGATATCTGCCAGACTGCTGTCCATCAACTCGCCCAGATACTGGAACTTGAGCCAGTTCGGACAGTAGATGAACGTCATATCTCTGGCCTCGCCGCCGTCTTCGGCTTGCTGTTGGAAGAGATCTTTGGCGGTTTGGACTCGATCGCAGAGTTCTTTGAGTTCTTGCGAGTCGGCTTCGGAGATGTCGGGCAGGTCTTCGATTTCGGTGATCATTTTGCCCGTAACGGTTGCCAGTAGGCTGCCGATGGATTGGAGGAGGGCGCTGTTGGAGAGGATTGGCTGATACATTTTGTAGACTTCCCGCAGGCGGTCGACGGTTTGTTCAACAGCACTTTCGCATTCTTTTTTGAAGGGCAGGGTGGTGCAATTGCTGAAGCCTTGCGCGCCGTCAAGCAGATCTCGCAGGACTGTTCGTTGTGATTCCATTTCTGTGCCATATGCTCGCTTGGCGAACTGGTCGAGTGCTTTGACGTCGTTATCCAGTCGTAGTCGTGAGGCTGAAGGTTGAGAGGCTTGCCAGGCGCGCAATTGGTCTGATAGACGAGAGGCGTCATTGTAGATCAGCATGTTGCCTGTTCCTAGCTTGGCGTAGGCAGTGGGTGCTGTAGCGCGGTAGATTGCCAAGGCCAGTGTGGGTAAGGTGTAAAGGGCCTGGGCTGCAGGCGCTATTGGTGTACCGCTGTACTCTATGGTAGATAGCATACCGGCGTCGGCGATAACTTGCTGAACGAGATCGAGTATACTGTCCGGAATCGCCGTGACAGTAAACGTCTCGCGGAGGGTAAGTTCGCGTTGAGAAGGCTTGGTCGTGCCTTGGCCATTGACGTTGGGCGCTTCCTTCTTAGTTGCCTTGGGGCTGGCGGGCTTCTCTGGTGCTGCCTCATCACCATCACCCCACCCCCAAGCTTCGTCCTCGTCTGCACCCGCTTCTTTCGGAGCTTCCTCCTCCTCCTCCTCAGGAAGATCCCAAGCACTCGCATCGTCATCGTCTTCAGTGTGAGCTTGTTGTGCTTCCGGAGCTAGCTCTTCCTCAGGCTCATCCCATGCGGTGTCCCACTCATCATCGCCTTCTTCACCACCTTGAGCCAGCGCATCATCATTATTCACAAACTGCGTCTCTACACGCTCGACGACTTTCGTATCGCGCAGCCCTGTGAAGACCAAGTTGCGAACATCCGATAGCAGCACCTCTCGCCGTTTCGTGAGCCATATTCGAGGAGCGCCTTGGACCCAGTCTCGAAGTGCTTTGCTTCCATGCCATCCCAGCTGATCGAGATCATCGGCGAAGCTGACCACATCACCTAGTAAGGACTGAAAAGTCTGCATGTCAGCGAGCTCCAGAGGTACGGATGGTTCGAGCCATTCTTCTTCCAAACGAGTGGTCAAGGCGGGGATCAATGTCTCAGAAAGCGGTACGGCGACCGCGGCACGTAGTAGATCGGCCAGGAATGCAATCGTCGCTTTGAGGTCCTTGAACAAAGTCGAAGAGCTTGCATCGTCGTCGAGATCCTGACACGAAATGCTGTCTTCGGCAACGGCGATGTGCATCACTTTGCCGTTTCTGTTCATCTGTAGCCTTGGCCTGATAATGGCCCTGTCAATCTCCCTTCCCAACTTGACGATCTGACTGTCAAAGAACCCAACTCTCTTAGCAGCATCCACAAGACCCTCCAATTCACCTCTGATCACAACCCTATTCCCCTCCACGTCAACAGCCACACACCCTCCCCACCCCTCCCCAACACTCTCTTTCACGCTCTCCCTCAACCCCTCAACCTTCCTCTTCAGCACTCCCTTAACACCACCCTCCCCTTCCCCAAGCCCCTCAACACTCTCTTCTCCCTCCTCCAACCTCTTCAACGCACTTCCAACATCCCCCTCAACCAACGCCTCTCTCACCCTACCCAAAACCCCATTCGCAAACCTAACATGCTCCAACCTCGTGCCCACACTCTCCTGAAACTCCACCTCCTTCTCCAACAACTCAGCCTGCCTCCTCTTATCCTCCTCCTTCCGCTTCAACTCCTGCGCCTCTTCAGACTCCTGAACGATCGCGCGGGCGACTTCGCGGCTGTGGAGGATATCGGCTTGGAGTTGTTTTGCGCGGGTGATCCAAGTATCGATGTCGGTGGAGGAGGTACGGCTTATGGAGCGGATCTCGGTCTTGACATCTTCCTGCACGCGTTGGAGCTCTTTGCTGAGGTTTTGTAGGGTTGATGGGGAGAGGTCCGCTGATGCTACGGTTTCGGATTCGGGGTATGCGCCGTTGTCGATGTAGGAGAGGACGGCGGGGGCTACGACGTCGGCGGACATCGTGGATGAAAGATTGGAGGTCTGAGACGGTTTGTCTGTGGCATTAAATCAATCTGTTCATAGAGACCAGCTTTCCAACTCAAGTCGCCAGGTACACCTGAAGTTCCTCAACCCTGGAAGCTCTCGCCCCGGCCCGAGCTCCGCAAATCACGCGATATCATCCTTCCGGCCAACGTCACATGGTCAAACCATCCAAACTCTCATCCCTCGCTGTCGCATTTCCTAAAAATAATGACGCGGCAGCAGCTGAAAAAACATGTAGACACCCCTTCCATTCCATTCCACCTCTCGTAACAGGAACACACATTTTGAATAACAGAAAATAATAATGGCAGACGGCGACTCCTCCGGCGCCTCCATCACAGGCGGCCCCTTCCACAACACCAACATGATGGATCGCGACAACATGCCCTCGTCGAATGCGGAAATAGCCCGTCACAAGTCTGAAGAAGTCATGGCTGCGTTGAAGAAGAATGATGGGTCGGCGGATCAGTTGATGGGCAAGGCGGATGTAAGACCATTTCCCGTAGAACGTATATCGTGTTCGCATGTCTGTGATTGCTGTTATGGCCATGTCTCTTTCGACTTTATGTTTTTCAATGAGTATCAATCACAGCCTGATATTCAAACAGAACCGCACAAACGGCAACGCAATCGGCGGCTTCCGAGGCTGGATTAAACGAAAACTCGGCCCTGGAAATGGCGAGAGCAACAACAAACCTGACAAGACCAGAGGACGAAAGTCAGAAGAGACCGGCGGTGTCGATGGACTGAGGGGACAATCAAGTGGCATTGGCGTCCAAGACAGCAGCACAGGCGCAAGTCTCGGGGACCCAGCGCCAGCAGGAGACATTCTTGCCAGGGATGGAGGCAAAGGGGATGGAGTCATTCGATGAAGCAGAAATTGCCAACCTACTTCGAGTGTTGTTGAAAGGGAAAGAAAGAGTTGGAAAACCGACATGCAATGCAAATGTTCCATTCACGCAATCTAATTCACTTTAATTTGGTCCAGGTGATCCCAAAAGTGCCCTTTTCTTTGCACCACCCATAACCACCACGGCTGCGAGACGTCGAGAGCAGCGCAGCTCTCAGATGCAGAATCTCTAGTAGACAGAAACAAACATCTATCAGTGGTATCTCATCTGAAAGCAGCAGTAACAACCCCAGCGCCTTCACATGCAGCCCGAAGAAGCAGGTTCCTCCCATCTATCGCCGTGATAAGTCGGCGAGGAGAAGCTCCTTAAGCCACCATGCAAAGCCCGCCGTAGTCGTAATAGTCAAAACGCCCAGCCGTCGAAGTCGAAATCTGGATGCAAAAGGATCGCCCGCTTTTTTTGTTCGAATTGACGAACTCCGTGTCCCATGGTCCCAGGACAAACGCAGAAAGCACGCCTGTCCCATCTAGTAACTGAACGCCTCGCAGAAGAAATCACAATGATCTAGTGAGCTTGCGACCACCACCACTGCCCAAAGCAGCGGCAAGAAAGCCGAGTGTCGTTCGCATCGTAAATGTACCGTGGCCCGTAACTGTGAACAGCGTCGTGGAGTTCCGCTCCGGTCACTCAAAGCCTGAGAGTGAGAAAAGCTGGAACCTCCGTGGTTCAACGCGCCACGGTATCATCAAGTTCAAAGCGCCGTCTCCCCACGCCGTGAAATGCAGCCGAGAAGTCAACGCAGTCTATCATGCTGGTTTGGGTATAATGTTGCCGCACGCTCGTTCGATCCGCCAAGGACGTTCGCGTTCGGGATAGAAAAGCAAAGTAGTCGCACCAAAAACAAGTCGTAAGGAAAGGAGAGGTCGGGTTGGTGTTGTCGGTGTGGTGGATGTGGCGAGTGGCCGTTTACCACCAGCTGTTTCCGCCGGATGGACCGCTTGGGTTGCCGTAGCCACCACCGCTGCCGCCGCCCATGCCGTAGCCGCCACCGCCACCCATGCCGTAGCCACCGCCTCCGTAGCCGCCAGAGCCTCCGAAGCCGCCGCCAGAGCCGCCCATCATACCGCCAGAGTAGGCTGGACGCTGGCCACCGCCGTAGGTACGGACATCCTTCATGGCAGAAGCACCACGTCCACGGCCACCACCAGAGCGACCACCGCCGCGGCCGCCACCACCGAAGCCAGAGCCCTCACGAGCGATGGTCTCGAGGAAGCCTGGAACTTCCTGGTTGGCCTCCTTGAGTAGATCGATGAGGTCGCGAACGACGCCACGGTTGCCGCGGTTGAAGAAGGCAGTCGAGATACCGGTGTTTCCGGCACGTCCAGTACGACCGATACGGTGAACGTAGTCGTCAATATCGGTTGGGAGGTCGTAGTTGACAACGTGCTTCACGTTGGGAATATCAAGTCCTTTTAGGCAGTCAGTATGATATTCTTCAGGTTATCTCACGAAAGTCGAGCCGGACTGGGGGAGGAAAGGATGAAAGGGGTGTTTGTGCTGTGCGATGAGTTGGGGAGTGACATACCTCGAGCAGCGACGGCTGTGGCGACGAGGATAGGAGCGCGACCAGTACGGAACATCTCCAGAGCACGCTCACGCTCGCGCTGAGTGCGATCACCGTGGATGGAGGTCGCTGGGAAGCCTTGGTTGATGAGGTAGTCGGACAAAGAGTCGGCCATGCGCTTAGTCTCCACGAAAATGAGGGTCAAACCCGCACCATGAGTGTGCAGGATGTCGAGGAGCACGCTACGCTTGTCGATATCCTCGACGTACTCCACCTTCTGAGTGATGTTCTCCGACGTAGATCCGACTCTGCCGACCGAAAGGAAGATATACTCTCTGAGGAAGTCGCGAGCAAGCATCTGGATGTCGCGTGGGAAGGTGGCCGAAAACATGAGCGTCTGGCGGCCGTCGGTTGGTGGCATGTCCTCGCCTTCAACAATGCGGCGGATCTGTGGCTCGAAACCCATGTCAAGCATGCGGTCAGCCTCATCGAGAACGAGGTACTTGATGTTAGCAAGTGAGATTCTGCCTCGCTCGATCAGGTCGACCAGACGGCCTGGAGTAGCCACAAGCAAATCGCATCCACGCTCAATCTGGCGCAGCTGCGAGCCAATGTCGGCACCACCGTACACGACACAAGGGCGGACCCAGGAGCGGTAGGCGAACTTGCGGGCCTCATCATAGATCTGAGAGACGAGCTCACGAGTTGGTGCAAGGATGAGCGAGGTTGGGTATGCCTTGCGCTGGCGGGCGAAGCCAGACTGTTGTGGGACGTTGCCGCTTGGGCCGTTTTGGTATGCCTGAGACAGGATGGGAAAGAGGAAACCACCAGTCTTTCCGGAACCAGTCTGAGCACAAGCCATCAAGTCACGGCCACCCATGACGATGGGGATGGAGTATTTCTGGACTGGGGTTGGGACCTTGTAGCCGGCCAGCTCGATGTTGGTGATGAGATGGTCGTCGAGAGGTGGGTTCGTGAAGGTGGTGACGGGCTCTGGCACGCCTTGGCCGGAAGCCTCGACGGGGATGTCGTCGTATTTCTCGAAGTTGATACCTGTGGCGTGTCCGGTCGACTCGTTGACCGTGCCGAAAAGCTCACGCTCAAGGCGCTGGTTTGCTGGTCCTGGGACGTGCTTGCCATCTCTCCACTGTCCGTCTCCTGCGCCAGTGTGGGAACGGCCGCTGCCGCCTCCTCCTGATGCTGCACCGTACGCGTTACGGTCGAAGCCGCGAGGGAGCTGGGGCGAGTTGTCCCAGTTGTTGCCGCCACGAGGGGTGAAGGTCTGGGCAGCGCCCCAGCTGCCGCCTCCACGGGGTGGGCCGCCGTAGCCTCGACTGTGGTTATCTGTCAGCGTGTGTTGATGGCATACATTCTCTTGCAATACATACCCGCCTGGCGGTGGGAAGCCGTTGCCGTTCATGCCGTTGGCGACTGCGGCGGGGGGTGGTGGTGGGCCGCCGTCGAAACCTGGGCCAGCTGATGGCGGTGGGCCGCCGCCGCGCGTGCGCATGTGCGGTGGGATGTAGGCGGTGCGCTCGCCGAAGCCGTTCTGCTGGTGCTCCTGGCCTGGTGGCGGAGCGTGCTGCGAGTCCTTGAGGGACAGACCGTTCATGTTGAGCGAGTCGGCCATGATGTCAGAGGTTCGTCTGGTGGTGGTGGTGGATGAAGTTGGTGTGCAAGTGAGCGAACCGGGTCGGTGAGTGGAGCGGTGTGTAGGAATGCGGTGATGCCTCTCGCGCAGAAACACTGCAGGAAGAGACCGATGAAACAAAGAGACGAGCTTTTGAGTGTGCTTTTGGGTTTCACACACAGAGGGCGGGTGTTGTTGTTGTGGTGTTGGAGGAAACGCTGTGGGAATTTTTTCCTCAGAAGAAGAAGGGACCAAACCGTCACGCGGCTGCTCCCGGAGCTAAACTTTTGTGGCGACTTCCTTGAATCTTCCAGCCAGCGCTTTGCTCCTGCCCGCTCCTTCCAGTCACTTCTCCTTTTTCACCGCCGTCCAGAACTTCACGTCATTTTCACTCCGAAGTCCTCTCCACCCCATTCACTCTGTGCACGAGCATGGACTCGAGGCACGTGCCTGATCTCAAAGAATCCTCTTGTAAAGAGCTTATCGCGGTCAAGGTTCGACTGCTGAGATCGCTCTGACCCCGACTTTTCCCGCCTTTCCCCGGCCTCATCGACACGCACTTCTACGCATCACTTGGAACTCTGAGTGTATCAGCATATGACGCTGGTGGAAGAGAATTTCATCTTGAAAGCACGGCATCCCCGAAGAGTGAATCTAGCCATGGCTTGAAACTCTTCCAAGTGACGGTGTTGTTAGACATGGATGTATTCTATCTGACGACATCACGAACGCCTTCAGCTCAACCAGTCGCACGGCTATACATGGACCTCTCGAACAGTTCGGCCAGTCGCAAAGACGGTGGATCACCTGGTGGCCGCACTTGCGATGCATAAAGACAACATCTACCAGCCTCACGATCAATCGACCAGATGACATTAGGCAGGCCGGCCCAAACCATCGTGCCCTTCCTTCTCCAATTACTGCCATCTGCATCATCCATCATCAGTGAGCCTCCAAGAGCATGGCTCTTGTTGACCTCTTTGGGTACGAGGTGTCCCATGGCTTGACCAAACAGCTCATGGGCGTAGACATCTGCCATCCCTTGCTCACCGGCTTCTCCAAGTTGACGTTCAAATAGCATGTCTACCGTGGTCGGCTTCAACAGCTTTCCATCATCATGAAGGAGGGACGTCATGACTTTGAAGTAATCCGCCGGCGTCGTGAAGCAGCCCATACCGCCGAAGTCGTCTTCGAAGTCCTTTCGCCAGAAGTCGTTATCGCCCGCAGTCAGATTACCCTGTTCATCTCGATCACAGGATGTAGCTCTGCGCTTAATCATGTCTGGCCGTTGCTGCAGCTTGAAAGTCATATCTCGGATATCGAGAGGCGTGCAGATGTTGTGTTGCAAGTATGCATCCAAAGTCAATCCACTGGCCCTCTCGACTGCCTTCCCTGCCCACTCCAAGCTAGGGCCGTAGCTCCAGCCATCACCAGGGTCATACACAAGTGGGTAGGTGAAGCGTTCTGCTATGGTCTCAAAGTCTGGCTGGAGTTGAATGCCCTGCCATTTTCGATACTGTATCAGGAGTGGGTGCATCGCATCATAGCACAATCCGGAGCTATGTGATAGCAAACGACGAAGTGTAATCGGCCGTTTTGGCGGACGTAGTATGGGCTGTCCATCTTCACCAAAGCCAGTCAGCACTTGGAATGCTCCAAGTTCCGGTACGGTGGATGATATCTCGTTGTCGAGATTGAGAAGTCCTCGTTCAACGCATTGCATGGAGGCTACAGAAGTGAGCAATTTCGTAGCGCTGGCGATACGCATTACTGTATCCGTCTCTAGTGGTTCTTCATCTTCGTCGATCCCTCGTCTGCCGAAACATTTCGCAAAGCTGAATGTGCCTGACTTGTTCGTCGAGAGAAGAGCCGCTCCTGGGATCTCTCTGCTCTCTACCGCCTTTTCAAATGCCTCTTCCATGCTCGCCAGGTCTAAGGGTCGTGGTCTCAAAGAGCCAATACAAACAGTCTACCGAACATAAGTCAAGCGCTGACGGTGGCACGAGAGAGGCTCAAGTGAAGTCTTGAGTAGAGCAACGAGCACGGGTAAAGCTAAGCAAAATCGAAGGCACGAATCAAAGCTCAAATGAGCTCTTCGATGAAGATTCGCACAAGTTTCTGAATGCAGTCAAGAGTGAAGGTGAGAGAGTCGGTTCAACTTTCACATGCGTTGTAGTCAGCAAGCTGGCTCGTGCATGCCAAGCTTTCGATGATGCGAGCCGTCGAAGCTTCACCCGCGATGTGAGGAGGAGCAAGCCAACAACCACCACTGCGTACCATCATCAGAACCACCCAACCATGGCAACACTCCTTTGTACCCGGACGACCTGCTTGAGGTCATTGAGCACCGCACCACGCACTTTTTCCCTCCCCGCCAAAGCCACAGTCGCCTTCAGCACCGCCAGACCGTCGAAACACCCCTCGCGAACGAGCAACAACAAACGCCCTTCCATTACCTCTCATTTATCGAAGACACAGACTACCAAACATGGTCTACGACAGGCTTCTTCAACATCCACAACCTCACACCAGGAGCCTCCTCCAGATCTCTTGACGTGGGATCGCTTCTTCGATCTCAGGCGCAAGAGAAGGTTTCTCAATGTCGGCTGCTCCGCCGTCACCGCAGTGGCAGCAGTAGGAGTCGTCACACCAATCATCGCCAACCAAGACTTCGATTCCTGGGGTGCGCAGATATCTGGAATGGACCCGATCGTGGTGTTCGGTATCAGCACCTTTGCTGTTGCAGCCGGCGGATGGCTCTGTGGGCCGAGTTTTGGTACTGCTCTGTTCAGTCTTTGGGCGGGGAGAAGAGGGTGGAATAAGTTGATTGCTGAGGTGAGTTGAGGATAGCGAGGGACGAAGGGGTATGATTTGTTCTTAAAGGAGGACTAACAATGTCATCATTACAGAAAGAGAAATCCTTCTACGCCCGCATCAAGCGTTATCGTGCCGACGCCTCTGCCTCGAGCCCGCAAAACCCCATCCCGGATTACTACGGCGAGAAGATTGCCAGCGTCAAGGACTATCGACGATGGCTCAAGGATCAAAAGGCGTTCAATTTGAAGAAGAACAAGAATATGATATGAGGTGGAAACTGGACAACGTTTCCTCTGGGTGACAGGGTGGGACTATGCATTTCGGGCGTCACAGGGCATTCTGCGCGGCGTCATGGCGATGAGATGGAACGAGTTCATACGGTCGAACAGTGCACATATTGTACAATGAAGCGGGATCAATCGATGGACCTGGAGTATTGTGGCGGTATTCAAAAAGGTCTACTACGTCCAATCCATTCTCCTCTGTATCAAAGAAGACTTTTCTTCTCTCTGTCGATGTCTCTGCTAAAACTTCGCTCCAATCTTCTTCTCATGCTCAACCTGTTCTGGGTCGACGATGATGATGGCCTTGCCCTTGAGCTTGCCGCCGTGCACCAACTCCGTCAACTCTCCGATCTTGTCCAGCCCTTGGAAAGGCTGCGTGGTGACGGTCACACCATGCTCCGCGATGCAGTCCAACATGCTCTTCGACTCTTCCGCGCTCGATATCAGGCTACCCCTTACGCGAATGTCCCTAAAGATGATCTCCGGGAAGGGAATGACAATGTTATCGGGCTGGGCAATCTGGACCATTGTGCCATGCATCTTGGTCACAGCACACGCAATCGCCGCCGCGTCCTGGTGATCCGACAAGTTGACAGTGGCATCCACACCCTCGCCATTTGTCACGGCGTGGACCTCCTTGACAACGCCCTCTTTGCCCTTCCTCGCATCCGCAACGATATCCGCACCATAATGCTTCGACAGCTCCAATCCCTCATCTCTCGCATCGACACCCACAACCTGCAACCCCAACGCCTTCGCAAACTGTACCCCCAAATGCCCCAAACCTCCACCACTCCCTACAATCCCAAGCCACTCCCCCTTCTTCAACCCCGCCTGCAACACCGCCCTCCAAACCGTCCGCCCCGCACAAGCCAACGGCGCCGCACTCTGAAACGTCACCGCATCCGGCAACTTCGTCGTACTCCTCGAATCGCACTTAACATAATCCGCAAAGCACCCGTCTCGCTGAACGCCAATATGCCCCTCCAACTGCATACAATACTGCTTCTGTGACTCCGGCCCCAAACAATCCTTACAGCTCCCGCAGGGATGGAACGGGATCCCGCACATCACGCGGTCGCCCACCGCGAAGCCCTTGACGTCCGCGCCGGTGGCGACGACGGTCCCGGATCCTTCGTGCGAGGCGGTTTGGGGGAGCGGGCGCCCGAAGACGCCTTCGGAAACCATTTGATCGGTGTGGCAGTTTGAGGCGACGGCGACTTTGACGAGGAGGTCGAGCGGGGCGAGCTCTGAGGGTTGTGGGACGGGGACGGTGTTGATTTTGTACGGTTTGTTGAATTCGACGACTTGGATGGCGCGCATTTCTTTGGGGATTTGGGGTTGGGAGGCCATTTTCGTGGTTGTCTTTACTTGTCGAGTGTATTGTGAAAGCTGATACTCCGGGCTTCTGATTGGTCGGTTATTGCCTTGGTGAGTGAATGAAAGTAGAGACTCGAGAGCACCTTGATGGCGGGAGCTTGTATTATTTAATAAAAAGCCATGTGGCTTTTTCCTGGCTTCATTCCCTTCCCGCAGTTGCTCGGCCCATTGACGTTGTATCATGCGAGGGGCTTTTTGGGGGATGGGAGACCTCGAGGCGGGGTTCTTTGGCGGATCATACGTCACTCACTTCAGGAACAGGGCGAGTTTGGATCTAGATCGATGCAAAGAGTGGGGATATTTCAAATGTACTGGAAAAGGAATATGACTTTTGTTTCTTGACTTCAGTTTCTTCTATCATCTCCTGAACAGATCTGCTTTTCGTGACGCTACCTACATTCACTCAACCGTTGGCACGGGCCAACGTCGGCTAGCATGTGACAGCTAATCCGTGCTAGTCGTGTTCGACTTTCTTCTCTCCCATCTCTCACAAAGACATTGCAGGCTTCTTTTAGAATGTAGGCAGGTGTTTCGCTCATTTCCTATGGTTTTGCTCACTCCCGCGGCCAAAACAAAAGGTAGGTGCGTCACGGGCCACGTCCGACTCCAAGCGCACATGGAAACGATGACTCCTACCTGCCCTCTTTCCTGCCCTCTTTCTTCCACACTCTCTCCAAACTCAACACAAGACGAGACAACGAGATCTCAATGGCCTCAATGAAAAGCGAAGAGCAAGACGCGATATCAGCATGCGCCAAAGTCTTCGGTACCGCGGAACTGGCCGATCAGATCTTGCTGGATCTACCACTTCGAGATTTACTATGCGGCGCACAGCAAGTCTCCAGACAGTGGAAGGATGCCGTCGAAACCTCGAATCTTGTTCAGGAACATCTCTTCATGAAGCCGATCTGTGACAAGAGGGTGTATGCCTACATGTCTGCCGTCATACTGCAATGGTGGACACGCGACGAACACTGGCACATACCACGCATGGTTTTGGAGAATCCGTTTCTGATTCTTCTTTCTCACGAGAAAGTTTGTCTGCAAGATGAAGCATTCACACGCCCTGGGGCATCTTGGAGAAAGATGCTGATCACCCAACCACCGGTCGGAGAAGCACACTGCAATGAATGGAAGTGGGTGACGACATCAGATGGCAAGGGCGTTACTTTGGGCGACATCAGTGATGGGCTTCCAAGTCGCACCCTTGCTAGGATAGACTCCTGGTCAGCTTGGATGTCTTACAAAGGGCCTCAGCAGTTGAAGGAAGCCAAAATCGCCATGCGCTTGAACATCCGACCCGTGGAAGAGGATATCGAGGACGAGTGCGACGATCTCTGGTGGATGCCTGACGAGTACTTATGCGGGATCTGACCTGAAAAATTGACGGATGATGAAGCCTGCAATGGGAGATATGCGACGGACAGTCCTTCTTTGCCAAATATTTTGACAAGCTGGAGTGATGTCCGCTGAGCGACGACTGAAGACGGTCACATGTCTTTCACTGCGCCCACATCTCGTGATTAGGCCGACCTGACCACTGCGACTGATATCTGACATTGCTCTTGTTTCTTGCAAGCTCTCGACAAACACTCTACAAGTCGCAGCCGGGCAATGACAACAAATCCTCCACCAATTCCTGAGAAAAGCACCCGACGACCTAAGATGCGAAACCGAAGATATGCTATCTACCAACCCAACGACACAGGACCAATCTTACTAGACGATGAGCAAGATCCGAATCTCGAGCAAGAACCGAATGGCCGACAAGACGCGGATGAACAGGACCCAGATCATCAGCAAGACTCGGATGATCGAAGTCAAGCAGGTCCGGCCTGTAAGACACTCCTCGCGAACCACAAGTTGGTAGAGCTGGTCTTCTTGCAGCTCGATATGCGTGAATTGCTCGTCCGCATTCAGGGGATCTCCAGAACGTGGAAGGCGATCATCGCCAACTCGGACCGTCTCCAACAAGCGCTCTTCTTCAAGCCCATCAGCAAACGTCCGCTGACATTCGTCAAGCCTGAGAGGGTCATTGACGCGGAGAAGGCGATCTCGAAGTCAGAGAGCACGAGCCAGATTCCTCTGACTGGAGCCACATCAATCCAAAGAGCCCAGACGCTGCCTTGGGAGACATCTTCATCTCCGGCGACACCTTATCTAACTCGACACATGGATTCTGCTTTGGGAAGTGCTATTCCCATGCACCATAGGACACCTTCACATGATCTTCCAAACGACTCGGCCAACACCAGAACCGTCACAGAATCATCGAGCTCCGCCAACCTGTTCCGTAAGTTCACTCGCAAACAGAAGAAAGACGCAAAGAAGAAAAATATCACGTCTCCTGTGACCAGCAACAAAAGCAGTGTCAGCCTATCGAATGACACGCCTCGACCATCCCACGAATTCCGTCGAGACCATGACAACTGGACCCCACGATTCTATCCCCTCACAGAAGAACGCGACCTTCGCCAACAAATCTTCGAGCACCCCCTCATCTCACGGACTGATGCGCCTTCCAAGAAGTACTCCAAATACCTCTATTGTATGGGCGTCGACTACGAGCCGAGCTGGAAGAAACAGTTCTTGACGCAGCCTCCCCTGGCTAGCATTAAGATTCTCGTGGACGATCACTGTGAGAAGCTCGATCTTGTGGTGAATGCAAGTGATGGGGCAGGGGTCAGGTTTGGGGATGTTGCGAGGGCTTTGAGGTTGAGGGGGATGGTGTTTTTGACGTATGAGGGGAGGGAGTGGTGGAGGCTGTGGAGATGGACGGAGGGACGGGCTGTCGAATTGTTGGAATGTATTGAGGGTGGTGTTGGTGAAGGTCCGTGGAGCGTGGAAAGTGATGGCAACTGAGAACGATTGAGCATGTATCCATACGAAATGGCAATGAGAACAGCACTGAACATCTACTGTTTAGCGTGGTAACGAAGGCCAGTCCGTTGTCGTCGATGAAGTGAATCGCCACACCTATAGGCAATCGGAGAGCATAGAAGAGCCCCCATCACCTGATGTGCGGATCACAACGGCAAACCGAGAGCTCCTCACTCTTCCCAAGTTCAGCACAGCTCGTGAGCTCTCCTCGCATTCGCACCACCTCACATCTCCCGTCCAAAACTCGTCCCCAACACCCCAGAACATCACCAACAAGCCCTTCTCCCCCAAAAATGGAAGGCCACTGCCAATGCGGCACCATACGCTTCACAACCCCCCTCCCTTCCCCGCAAGCCCTATACATCTGCCACTGCACCGAATGCCGGCACCAATCCTCCTCGACCTACGGCATGACCGCCGTCTTCCCTTACTTCCCCCTCACCGGCGCCCTCTCGACATACAGCCGCCCCAACCCCAACGTCGTGACGAAGGGGTTCTTTTGCACGAATTGTGGGAGCAGGATCTATCATTTGCATATTGATAAGGAGGGGCGGGAGGCTGCGGATGTTGCTGTTAAGGCGGGGTGTTTGACGGGGTTGGGGAGGGAGATGATGAGGGGGGCGGTGAGTTGAGGGGAGAGAGATGAGGGAGGGTGGTTTGCTGATTTTGGGGTGGTAGGTGCATATTTGGACGAAGAGTGCGGTTGTGGATATTCCCGAGGGTGTGGAGGCTTATGAGGAAGAGCCGCCTGATGGAAGCTTCTCTGGGGAGAAGTGATGCTTGTGTCGATCTTGGCAGCTGGGTGTCATGTGAAAGTGAGCATTAGTCGAATGGGACGGGCCGCAGCTTGAATGTTGGTGAATGACTGATGCGGTGGACCTTGATGGCCCGGTTGACTGGTTGAAATTGCTGTTCATCTTCGTCTCCTTGGTATAAGTCTATGTTCCCTGAAGACTTCCGGTCTACGAATCAACCTCGTAGATAAGCTGCTTCTCTCCTCGCAGGACCAAAGTCTGTGGCTCAAATCGAATATCTCCTTCTCTTCCCAGTAAGTATGACCGAAGATACTATTCTCACCTCTGAGCTTGCTCAATCTCTACTACAACCACTTCAAGAGCCTCTGGGACTGCTTAAGAGCGACTTCATTCATGGGGTTCCAACAATTCTGGTCCACACTTGCAGCCCTTGAACGATCACGATGCAGTGCTTCACAGACTTCGGAACGGGACCAGGGAGGTAGTCATCGCGCCGCCGGCGACGTAGAAGGGCTCGTAGGGATACCAGGAGTGACGATACCATGAGAGATGATGCCGTGAAAGACGTTGCTGTTCTTGGAGAATAGAGAATATGTCTAGGGTGTCTTTTGTGACCATGTGATGTGAGCTGCTATTTTGATAGCATTAGCAATCATTGTATCATGTTCATCAAACCCCTGACTGCTCAGCTTGGCCATAAACATTTTCCTCTTTTGCCGCATCTCGTCGATCCTGCTTTCTCACGAGATACCAGCTCGCCGCGATCGATACAATCGCGCCCGCCAGAAGCCCAATAGACACCGAGTAAGAGACTTTATACGTCGGCCCAAACCTGCTTTGAAACACTTGTGGGCCCACTAAGCCTGAGAATTGAGCAGAAGCATTCGTGAGACCGATCGCCAGTCCAGCAGTTGTTGTTCCATGCGCAGCGCGGATCCGCTCGGGCCACAGGATTGGGTAGATGCAGATGGAGCATGAGATTGCGATACTGAGGAGACAGTATTTGGCGATGGAGTTCTTCACTACGATGAGGAGGATGTAGCAGATGCAGGTGATGACTTCGAGACACATGGCTGTGATCCAGGGCTGGAAGATTTTCCTTTGGATTGCCCAGCCGAAGAAGACGAGGCAGAAGCATCCGAAACCCTTGCATTACTTTGTCAGATACGATAGTCTTGAGCAGAATCGGCGGCCCAGAACTCACATAAGTAGGCATAGTCAGGAGTTGCGTTATGGCAGAGCCTGTCAACCCCAGCTCGAGGATCACCGTTGGTAAGACGGTAGAGACACCCCAGCCACCGATGGCATGACATATCCATATGAGAGTGAAGGTGATTGTGGTTGGATTCTTGAAGAGTGCCTTGACCTGTGCGAAGTCCCAGGTCTTCGCTTTCGATGATGGCTGCGTCTTGGGAAGGTTGTCAAGTATGATCTTCCGTTCACCGTCCGTGAGCCATTTGGAGGTCTCGGGGTAGTTTGGCAGCAAAAAGAATGCATAGCAGCCGAACAATATGGCAGGGATCCCTGCGATGAGTGTTAGCTTTGTGGTGCTATACGTTCCACAGCAAATGGTCCTTTCCTTCAATGATGAATACCCAGCGCCATCCGGACAACCCTCCTGCGCCGTTCATGAACGATATGGCAAATGCCAAAAGCCCGCTAATGGTTCCGGAGAATTGGCCGCAGGCATAGAAGAATGCAATCCGCAAAGCTGTGCTTTTTGCGGGAAACCAAAAGGCCAGATGTAGCAGAACTCCTGGGTAGTATCCCGCCTCCGCGAGGCCAAGGAAGAATCTCGTCGCTATGATTCCGGCGTAGTTCTGTGTTGCAGCCTGACACATTGAAATGACGCCCTGATATCGTCAGCTCCAAGGAAGCAGTACATTTTGCATTTTCGTACCCTGATATCGTTAGCACTGTTTGCGAAGAGTATGCTACGTTTACTTACCAAGAAATCATTATTCGACTCATCCAGACGCTTGGCGAAAAGTGCTTCAGGAGAACGGTCGACGCCGGCTCGGCTAGAAAAGAACGTCAGGAGAAGTAATACCACGTTGGAGATTGAATTTCTAACCAAACATATAGGGAAAATAGAACACAGAGATGACCCAGGCCCATTGGGAGCTGGTGAGATTGCCCAGCTGCTTCTTGATGCCGTCCCCTTCATCGATATTGATGATCGCCGTATTCGTGATGTTCGAGACGTTGATTCTCATGAAGAGGTAAACGACGGAGTAGAAGAGAAGGATACGTATGTCGGCCTTCCTGTAGGCCACCTTCGCTGGCTTGGAATCATAGTCGTCGACCACAGACGCTGTTGGCGAGGGAAGTTCCGCAACGTCGACGTCCTTCTTCGAATCCATGTTGAAAGTTTCCGGCGAGGAAGCCATTGCAACGGTGATCTCCAAAACAGAGTTGCCACACGCAGGTCACTTGTATTTGACGATGCCGGCTCTTGAGTCTAGTAGGCTCGATCCATGGATGGCAGCACATCAATCATACTCCACTCGACGTGCCACGTAGCCAAGCTGCGTCGTCGCCACGCATGGCACCGCATGGCACTTTATTGCCGGCATGGATCCACTCGTCAGCATGTTTATGAAGCGTTGAGGCTCCATTGTAATCCTCTGATATCCATGAATGTTCGTTGCGAGGGAAGGTCTTTCGAATGACGATCGTCCAGAGACCAATGGCATCAACGGCTTTGACAGAGCCTGATTCGTGAGGGTTCTCGATTGCAACGCATTGCCCAATCAAGGTCCTGGCAAGGGACGATGTTGATTCAAGTTCGCCGACGGCGAGTGAATGTTAGCAATCACGCCATATGCAGTTGACAGACGTGATGCTTCACGTGACTTGTCGTGAGAAAAGCTCCACGGCTACAGCTATCCGTTGCTTAGCAAGAGTCACCTTCGCCTTGTCCTGTCGATGAAACGGTACCAAGGTACATCCACTCCAGGAATGATCCATCCTCGCGTGAGGGGCTTCGCCGCTTGTCGGCCAGTATGGTGGGGGCTTTTTGATGATAAAACATCAAATCTATGTTTTCTATTGTTGCTGAATTCAGATACTGTCTTTCTCAACTTGTGTTGCTTATCACTTGGTATTCATATTCTGACTTTCTTCGTATCTCTCGTTTCTGGTAACCCATAGAGCAAGCAGTATGGCTACCACGACCAGCACTCGAACGTTGCCGACGTATCAACAGGCTGCAGAGTCAAAGCATGAACGTATGGGTCGCATTTGTGGACTGTCATGATAGAAGCTGATACTGAATAGTCGACTGGGCCGATTTGATCACTCTGGACTTGTCCCAGTTCGATGCTCCAGGAGTGAAGGAGAAGCTTGCAAATCAGCTCAGAGACGCTGTCCACAATGTTGGCTTCTTCTATGTGTGTCGATGGAACATTCTTCCGAATTCAGCAACCGCTAACGACCATACCAGATCACCGGCTTCGGTCTAACGCAGGAAGAAGTCAATCACCAATTTGCCATTGGGAAAGAGATCTTTGCTTTGCCAGAAGAAGAGAAGCTCAAGCATCGAGCAGACCTGGAGCACGGCCATTACAGCGGCTACCGTCCCAAAGGCACGATCGAGCTCTTCCCGGGCCTGCGAGACAACGTCGAGATGTACAATGTCTTCAAGTTCCTTCCGGAGAACGAGAGGAGCCATCCAGACCTGATCTACGAGCATCGCCCTGAGATTGAGAAGTTCCAGAGACACATTGCCGAAGACGTCGTCCAGAAGCTGCTGACCCTGATCTCAATCGTCTTGGAACTCCCTGAGGACTACCTGTCGAACGGCCATCGTTACAACGACCTCTCAGACTGCCACCTCAGGTATATGATCTACCGGGCCAGGACTCCTGAAGAGAATGCCAAATACCAGAACATGTATTCTCGAGGCCACACAGACTTCGGTAGCCTGACATTGCTCTTTCGCCAACCCATTGCCGCACTTCAAGTCAAGATGCCCGATGGATCGTGGAAGTGGGTGAAGCCGTATCCTGAGAGCATCACCGTCAACATTGCAGATGTCTTACAGTTCTGGACAAACGGGTACCTGAAGTCCTCTGTGCATCGCGTTGTTGCCCCACCAGAAGACCAGGCTCACCTCGATCGTCTTGGCTTGCTTTACTTCCTGCGGTAAGCATCCTTCCGCTTTGTCAAGCACTTCCTTTATGGCCAATGCTGATTGATATAGTCCCTCTCATGATCTAGACTTGAAGACAGTAGATAGCCCATTGCTAAGGCGTCTGGGACTCAAGGACTCTGGCGATGAGGCTGCTGGTATCAAAGCTGGCGACTGGGTCCGTACCAGGGTCAGGCAGAACCAGGATAAGGCCGTCGATGGCGGCCACAAGGAGAAGGAGGTTCTCGGGGGCGTAAAAATCAAGTACTTTGATTGATTGTGCTTTCCATAGATCGTAGGATGATGAGTCCGGTGGGAGGCCTCAAAATCCAGATCTTCGGCGGTCTGTGATGCGAAACTCGGAGTTCCACTCGCTCGTCTTCTTACCCCAATCTGGTGGCTGGTATCATTGAGGAGTCGAGCACAGCCAACAATCTTCTTCTTGTCGTGAATCGCATTGGCATAAAACGCCATGTCGGATGGAGTGCAGTCCTCTCACCGTGATACGGGATGCCCATCTGAGCATCCCAGCCTCCCCAAATCATCGGTCGCCTCGGCCCGTCTGCCACGTGAGAATCGCCCACAATCCTGCAAGACCATAAGCCTCTATAGAAAACAGCCCAAGAAGTTCCAGAAGCCAATATTTTGGCAAATGCGCAGCGACCACTGTTTCGAACTTTGCGGCGTTTGGTCTGATCGTCACTTCGGACTACCAGGATAGGAAGTAGCGGTGGCTGTGGCGTCGAGATCTCGCTAGCGCCGAAGTCTGCTGGCAAGCTTGTTTGCACATGCTGGTAGCTGGGAAGTCTGTTCAAGGTATACCGGCCCAGACCTCCCCAGACAACTGCTCCACTATCTGGGGTTGTACAGTGCGGAGCGTTGACATGTACCGAGTCTCGAGCTAGCAAGGACTTGGACACGGAGAAGGTTAACCAAGCCTGGAGAAGTCTGGGGCACCACATGGCTAATCCTGAGACATGGGCGGAGTGTATAAAGAGTACTGCCGTTGCCAGTTGACGGAGTGGCATCACGCAGATCGTTGCCTGCTCAGCGTCGAATTCATCTTGCATCGCTCTTCTCAGAAGACATCTCCTCCAACATGTTCGAGCTTCGCGGAACCGCTTTGATTGCGGTCATTCTGATTGCGAGTGGGCTGGACTTCTTGCTCTTTGGGTATGTTGACCAGCAGGTTGCTGTGCTGGATGTGCGCTGACGTTCCGCGTGTAGCTATGATCAAGGACTCTTCGGTGGCATCCTGGGCGGCCACAGATTCAAGACAATGCTCGGCGACCCATCACCAACCATGACCGGTTTGGTGACAGGAGTCTACGACATCGGGTGTGCACTCGGAGCAGTAGCAGCATTCATCTGGGGAGAGCAACTCGGCCGCAAGCGATCGATCATCCTCGCCAACATCATCGTCATCGTCGGAGCCGCAGTGCAGACCGCATGTTACTCATACGGCCAAATGATCGGCGGCAGAATCATTGGTGGAATTGGTGTTGGACTCTCCACTGTGGCAGTGCCAATCTTGCAATCCGAGACCCTGCCATCACACAACCGTGGCGCTCTCCTGGTCGTCCAGTCCGCTCTGATCATTATCGGTGTTGCCATCGCATCGTGGCTCTGCTTCGCAACCCTCTACGCTCAATCCAGCTTGCAATGGCGATTCCCCATTGCCTGCCAGATCCTCTTCTCCCTGCTCGTTCTCGGCTGCTGTCCATTCCTGCCAGAGACCCCACGTTGGTTGGCCAAGCACGGCAAGATTGAGGAGGCTCGCCATACCATCTCCCGTCTTCTCAACAAGCCAGAGGACGACCCAGAGGTCAAGGGCCAGCTTAATGAGATCCTTGAGGCCATAAACGCCGAGAACGAGGACGGCGAGCCGTCTTGGGCGGAGACTTTCAGCAATGCCACCAAGTCTCGCAACCTTCACCGTGTCCTGCTCGGTATGGGTCCGTACATGATGAACCAGGTAAGTTCGCGCAGAAGATAAATCTTTTCCAAGGTCTTCAGGTTAACGTTTTGTCAGTGGTCCGGAATCAACGCCCTCTGCTACTATCTCGCCTACATCCTACAGACATACCTCAATTTCTCCACCAGCATGTCCCTCATCCTCACCTCCGCCGCCTTCACCCAATACGCTATCTTCTCCTGGCCGCCATACTTCTACATCGACAAGATTGGTCGTCGCTGGACCGTCATTTGGTCCTCGATTGGCTGCGCCATCTGTATGGCGGTCATTGCTGGCTGCTTGATCTCCCAGACCTACGCCACCGCTTCTGCCGCTGTCGCTTTCATGTTCATTTACCTTGACGCCTTTACACTCGGCGTTAGTTGCCCTCTTACTTGTCTCTCAGACGTTCGCTAACCTCCTCCGCAGATCCTCCCAGTGTCCTGGTCCTACTCCGCCGAAATCCAGCCCCTCCGCGTCCGCAACAAGTCCACAGCCGTCGGCGTCTTCTCGCACTGGATGTCCAACTTCGTCGTGGTCATGGTAACCCCCATTGGCCTCTCCTCCATCGGCGGGAACTACTTCTGGATCTGGGCCATCGTCTGCGCATCCTTCGTGCCCCTGACATACTTCTTCGGTGTGGAAACGTCCGGGCGTACTCTTGAGCAGATCGACACGATGTTTATCGACGGCCCGAGAGTCTGCATGGGGCTTGATAAGAACCATACAAAGGTCATTCGTGCTACGGCGGCAGATGAGGAGAATCGGTATAGGGCGTTTGCGAAGTTGGATGAGAAGGACTCTGCTTCGCAGGTGGAGGTGGTTGAGACGACTGCGAAGATTTGAAAAGAAGATTTGTGGTGAAAATGAGGATATGATGAAGGTGGATATTTTGAGAATTTGCACAGCATATGGCGGTGCTTGGGCGCAGGGCGGACAGCTAATCTTTTTGCGATGATGAGATACGAGATATCGTCAAAGACGACTTGAGTCACAAAGACTTCATTGCACGAATACTGTCTACAGTCTAGACATGCCAAAGATCAACAATCTTAATCTTGACCCTTGCGTCCTGCCCAATGATGCTCTTCACGAAGTCGTTGCTCCGCCTGCTGAAGCTCGTACAATCCCGTTTGCTGAGATCGCCAACAGCAAGACGCCCAATGATTCTGTACGTAGTCCTTCCTTTCCCATCGCCGAGATCGTGTCTGAACTCAGTTCTCCCCTTGTTGCGTTCGACATTTTGTTGATCCATCAGGAATACCACGATGTTATTCCTGTTGTCTTTCTGGCACGTCACGAAGCCATGAATGAGTTCGCTCCGTGGATGAGACTTGTAAACCTTCCAGACAGAGACCGCCGAAGTGATGCGTCGAGCGCACAGATGTTGCTCCCATTCTTTGTCATAGCGATGGTGGTGGTTGATAACATCCCATGAACGAAAGTCGCCCTCCCGTTTGAAGAGTCGCTCCAGCAGAGAATGGTCAAGAAGATCATGCATCTCGCCTCGCAACCGTGGAGTCTCGGCTGTTCGTAAGCTGAGTAGCTGCAGATCGGGCTGGTAATGGACTGGCGAACGTCCAAGTCTTGGAAGAGTCAGAGTCCTGCCCAAAGACATGACAGTAGCAGGATCCAACGACAACATGACTGCGACTTCGAGGCGGTGGTATTCGTACCCGTCCTTCTCCCTCCTGTTTGTGCTGCGCCCTACGAGGACGAAGTCATCGAATATGACGTCCATCAACTGCACACTGCGAAGCGCACCACTGCGTACTTCATCTTGAAGCAAACCCAGGACGATGTCGTGGACTGGAATGTCTTGCTCTGGCAACCGCATCTTGTGATCTCGCGGATCGTCTGCATCGATGTCCACCACTTCTGAAGGCACACAGAGGATGCCGTTTTCGTTCGAAGAGATGCTGGATTTGGCCTTGAACAGTTGGAGGCTGCCCTTGACAAAAGGGCACAGATGAAGGGTGAGCTTGTCGTAGATCAGGGTCAGGTCCTTGCCAATAGCATGTTTCGTATCTCGAGACGCGCAAAGATTGAGAAAGTCGAGGGAAGTTCGCTGTAGCCAGTGTCTCTTGGGACCGCCCAAATCGCTTGATGACGAGGAGTAATCGACCACGTCGTATTCCTCCATGATCGGTGATGGATGCTGGGTAGAAATTTGCAGCCATAGCTGATATATACGTCGGACAGACTGTTTGTCTTCGCTTTGAGTGAATATCAGAGATTTGACCGGTCTGATCTAGAACGTAGCAAATGTAGAATCTGCATACGAGCTATCTGTCCTCGCATGGCTTCCAACTCTCGAATGCGAGTCTTTGATGCAGTTGTGATGGGAACAAAGTCTGTCGTGAAGAGTGCTGTAAAACAACGCTGTTTCTTTCAAGCCTGTCTCATGATGCTGGCTGGGGCTTTAACATGAAAATCTCCTTCAAAGCCGTAGCATTCATCGAAGCCATCCGTTTCTGCATGATGTATCGCTGCCGTACTGCGTGTCGTCCACCGGTCATCGTTAAACCGCCGTTCATGACAGGTGGCGTTGCTGTACCCTCACTCTCACTTGTCGCTGTCGACGGCTGCGCTGAACCCTTTGCGCCCTCCTTCGCTGCCCGCTTAGTTCGCTTCTCTTCCCTTCGTTTCCGTCGCTCTTCTTTAAGTGCACGCTTCTCTGCCTTCAACCGTGCTTTCTCTTCATCTTCGTCGATTTGAGCTGGTTCTTTTGAGTCCTTCGCTGCTTTCCGTTGCTCTTTTCTACGCCTTTTCTCCTTCCTGGCATCACCTCTTTCACCAGACTCGGAGCTGGAACTGGTATCTTGCGATTCCTCTTCGGATATCGACTTTTGCTTCTTTCTTTCCTCAGATTTCTTCGACGCGGCATCCACCGCAATCTCTGATGCAGCCCGGCTTGACTTCGACTCAGATTTCCTTCGCTTCTTCGACGACTCTGCCACATCCTCATCCTCGCCTGCTTTCCGCTTCTTGCTCTGTTTCGCCTCTGCTCCGATAGACTTGGAGGTCTTCTTGACATCCTCGATCTTCGTGCTCTCCGGAAACTCCATCTTATCGCCCACTAAAAGCCCTCCTCTGACGAAGTTCATAAAGCCGTACTTATTCGCCTGGTATGCCCTCAACTCCGCATCTCTGATAGTGTCCTGCTTCTTTTGCACCTCCTCATCACTCTTGCCGTTCAGTCTTCCCAGTAATCCCGAGAACATGTTTAGTCCGAACGTCTCCGCATTGCCTTTGCCGATTTGCGCTCCTAGGCCCAAGTTGTCCTCCCTCAACATGACCCGAATGTGCGAAGCGTTCGCGGCAGTGAAGTGATCGGAGTGATTCGCATTCTCCGCCCCGAGGAAGTCGCCCTGTTTCCATCCTTGCTTGGAAAGGATTTTGTGGCCGAAGTTGGCGGTGTTCTTGGACCAGGCGGTGTTGTTGGGGTCGTGGGAGAGTTTGCTCCGACTGTGGAAACGTCAGTACTGGCTACATGCATAGCATTTTGCGACCATACGTCTTGTTGCCCGAGAGCCCCATCTTGCCAGCGTGGGATGAGGTGGTAGAGTTGTTGGAGTCTGGCCAAAATTTCTGGAGATTCACCCACCAGCCACAAGCCGGTGCCAAGGAGCCAGGATCTCGAGATTAGCTCAAACTCTATTCCCCGCTCTACGAACAACATCACCTCCGAGCCAACATGAACCGCTGTCATGAACATGGTGCTTCGACGTACACCTAGACGAAATGGCCGCCTTGGGGAAATTCACCTGTGCAACAATTGCCACGAGACATTCACCGGCAAGAGGTATTGGAAGAAGGAAACCATTCAGCGTGCAACAAACCTGTGCCCAAGACTTACCCAGCAAGATTGATTGACGTTGGAAGAGCGGGAGAGTATACAGATAGCATACGGCTCATCGAGACGAGTGAGACCACCCCATCTGACAGCTACACCACACTCAGCCACTGCTGGGGATCAGAGCCCTTCTTCACGTTACAGTCAGGCAGTATCGAAGATATGAAGAACGGCATTCAGTCATCGCGACTAAGCAGGACCTTCCAAGATGCCATTGAGATCACACGAAGAATGAATATCAGATATCTCTGGATCGACAGCCTCTGCATCATCCAAAATGAACCCAACCTCACAGATTGGGAGAGCGAGTCAGTGAAGATGGGCGAATACTACAGCCGCGCTTTCTGCAACATCTCGGCGACCACCTCCAGCAGTGGCAGTGAATGTCTTCGCCGTGAACGTGATCACACCGCTCTTCAGCACGCGCAGTACGAGTTGCCGGCGCTCCATGGCCGCCTTGCTGGACTTTACAGCATCTCAAATGTATCGCTTTGGGCAACGCAACTTGACGAGGCCCCCTTACATCGCCGAGCATGGGCGCTACAAGAACGACTACGCGCTCCCCGTGTGCTCCATTTTGGTGACGGCCAGCTTCTATGGGAATGTCGTGAGCAGACTGCCTCAGAAAGGGGGTTCAAGATGAGCCTGAGGCAGTGGACGCTATTTTGGCGATGCGGCTTGAGGGATTACCGGTCGCTGCTGGAAGTCATGATTCAGCGACTTCGATGCATGAGATTTGTTTAATGTAGGCATTCCACGACGCATTCCCATGTGGCTTGGGTGAGAACTGTCTGGAGTCGACCCATCCACTATCCCATCAACGAACTTACTGCCATAGAACATGTATCACAGCTATCTCAAGTCCGCATGCACAGGCACCCCCTGCATCTATTACGTCCCTAGGTAAATTCCCTAGTAAATGTCCCACCAGCTAATCTTCTTGGCAGAACGACGTATCACAACTAGCCAACATCGCTTCCCGTCGCCAAGTCGCCAGCGTGCACTGTGCTCCCGACGACAGACAACTCGTCTTCTTGCCTCGGCCGCAGGTTGCCTCAGGGTAAGAGATGGTATGGGCATGACGATATCTGGCCAGAGCAGTAGCACGGCTAGCTACTGTTCGAGCAAGCACTCACTGCTACTACAGTCCCTTGAGTGCATTTGCCCGATCCGTCCATGTACGACCGTGAAGGTGTGCAGAAAATCGTTTCGTCTGGGCGAGCCTGTCATGCAGCTAACCCGTCTGACCGCCGCGAACCACGCAATCAGGAAACGAAACAGGAGGTGCTTGGTTGGATAAAGCTGTCTGCAGTGATAGAGGTGTCGAGTGAAGTCTATCGTTTGGACGAAGCATGTCGTGCAGCTACCTGATGAACGTCGTACGTGCGTGCAAGGGGACTTCGGCGGGGGTGGATGTGGTGAGGTAGACTCTGCTTGGCCGAGAGAAGTATCACAGCTAACCGTCGTCGTTATAGATCTTCGTCTGTCTCTGTCTGTTGAGCAGATGGGTACATCCACTGACCCCATAACGCCTACGAACTCCACGCTTCTATCCCAAAACAAAAGGTCAAGGGGACCGACCTATAACCTCACCCCTTTAACAAGCAACCACAACGCCACCGGGACAACCACATTGTCATTCGCGCCCGTCAAGACAGCCTCCATGAAACTCGCCCCACAAGCGCAGAAGACCGCTTTGAACAACACCGCCAACCAGCGAACTCCGATCGTCAAAATTCCGTGGTCGATATCCCAAAACCCAGCCAAGGAAGTTCTATTTGTGTCATTCCACCCGCCGAGGACTTGCCATGCTTTTGCGAAGAGCAGGCCTAGAGTGACGGCGGCGGCGAAGGCGGCACTACCCTCGATGCTCTTCCCGCCGACCCAGATCCATTTATGTCGTCCGTAGCGGCGTCCGATGAGACTTGCTGCGGCGTCGCCCATGCCGACGCAGATGACGCCGGCGATCATGGGGACTTCGACGATGTTGTTCTGTAGGTCCCAATCTTGCCAAGGTGTTGAAGCAGCGGTGGTGCGTGGTACGGAAGCGAGGCTGAACCATAGCGGGACAGCGCAGCCGATGAGGAGGAAGATGTGGGAGACGACGACAGGGCCTCGCAAGTCGCGACCATCGACGTAGGGGGCGACGAAGCGGCCGATTGCGTTGCCGAGGGGAGGGACTTGACCTGCGCGGATGGCTTCGAGGAGGAGGAAGATGGCGAGGACTAGGGAGAGGGCGAGAGCGCAGTAGCAGGGGTCGACGAAGGTGGCGGGGAGGAGCATGGCGACCATGACGCCGTGAAAGACTTTGCGGCGGGTGTCGACTTCGACAAAAGCCGTGAGACTGAAGACAGCGAGGAGGCCGACGAGGAGGACAAGGACCCAATAGGCGATGAGCAAGAGGCGAACATTTGCGGCGCCGAGGGTGTTGCGGATTGCGTCGATGTGGAGTGGTAGAGATAGAGGGAGGCGGTTGAAGGTGCCGGCGTGTGGTAAAGGGATCCATGATTGTAGGTGAAGTGCTTCGATGATTGAGCGGATGAAGGGGATTTGGCTGAAGAGGTAGCTGACTGCCCAGCCGATAGGATCTTGCCCGTAGAGAGCTTTTCTGGCGATATATCCTCTGATGGGAATCAATCCTATGGTCACAATCGCCAGGTAAGTGAAGCCAGCGTAGATCCACTTTCGCCGGGTTGCTTGCTCTGGCGTCAACTGCAAGCACCACAGCACGTGATGGATAGGCTTATTCTTCCGCTTGTTGCTGGGCTGTCGTTCTGGAACCGCAGGAGGTGGCTCCCTTTCAGGCACCGTGTTACGCCTTGCTCGTAGTTGCGGTGGATCCACGAGATCAGGCAGAACCGAATGAGCCAGCTGTCGAGGCTCGATCGCTGATTTCGGCTCAAAGACATTAACATTAAAAGATGGCATCACGAGACCAGTCGTATCCAGTCTAGGCCAACCACTGGTAGATTTGCTCGGTCTGTGCTTCATCGATTTCTGTGGTTCGTCTTCGTCTGCGTCGCTGTCGACGGCTGCTGTGTTCGTTGTGAATGCTCCCGCGGCTCGCTGCAAGTTGATGACATCAGAGACGGCATCGACCAGCGATTTACGCTCCTCTGCAGTATGGCCCGGTCTCCTCAACTTCCATCTTGGTACTCTCGCAAGAGTGACGTTCCAGTGAAGGACGGGGCCGCAGGCGACGAAGAGGGAAACGCCACCAACCCATAGACAGGCCTTGAGAATGGTAGTCTGTGGCGACGATGCGAGGAGTAGTAAGTTGGTGAGAGCCGCAGAGAGAAGATGCAGTTCGGACATGAGCAGGCTTGTTGTTGTGAGGTAGTGTAGGGGTTGTAGTAAAGCGTGATGTAAGGGGTATAGAGACACCAGTGTCTCCGGAGACAACCCATTGGGCATCTTGATTTGGTATGGTTGAGGTGGGCGGATCTTGCTTGGCCAGGCGGTGTTCTCAGATACGATAAGCGGAACGATTGCAATCAGCCAGTGTAAGGCGTTGATGCCTCCCAGTCGGCTTGATCGAGGGAACAATCGTTGCGGTAGGGAGGATAGGCCCAGGATGATGTTGGGGAGCACAACAGCTGGATTGTTTGGGGCGACAGAGAGGGCGACCATGACCGGTAGGAGAGGTGGATAGAGGACAGTAGCGGGATCGAAGGAGGCAGGTACTCGAAATCGTTCCCAAAGCTTGCTATGTGTTGCTTGGGTGTCGACAATTGAGAGCTTGACCGGGTATGCTGCGATCAGGGCGACGATTGTCACAACATGGCTGAGCAACTCCCTCCTCCAATTCCAAGCTGTTCTTCCAACTCCTTTCCCACAGAGCACACATGCCAACATGACGCCCATGAGCGCGACCTCACTCAATCTCCTCACGAATTCGCCCACTCTTCGCTTGTTCAATGCCTCACGCTCCTTTCGAGCCTCCTCTTCTTGTGTTGACGCTTTTCTGTCCTTGTCTGTGGACTGTCGTTGGAAGTAACTCTGCTCTTTCTCATCCAGCTGACTCGGCGTGAGAAGCGCATCCTCATTCTGTTCTCCGGTTTTTAGACCTTTCCTTGGTCGGGTTTGCGCTGGAGGCAGTGCTTTTATAAAGTCTGGTCTTTCATCATCGGCCTCTGTCCCACTCTCACTTGCTGCTATCGAGGACTGTCCGCTGTGTCTTTGCCAGTCCTCTCGCTGTCGATGTTCCCTTTCTTTGGTCTCGTTCGCGCGATTTCGTCCTTGTTCAGATACCACATCGCCAGAGCCGGTACGACGCTCATATCGAGCATGCTCGTCATCTTCGCGATTCTCCACTCCATCGTGGGACAGCAAATACGGGCGGGGGGTCCTCGAAAACTGGCGCCTCAAATCATCGAGCTCTCCTCCAGCCTCAGCGGTCAAGGATTCGTGGTCGGTGTCAGGCGGCTTCAAGGCGTGCGACATGCTGGGGCGCTGTCTAGGCGCATAGTATAGTTCAAGCTCCACCGCGAAGGAACATGTAGCAGATGGAGCATGGCTATATGAGGCGAAGAGTGCGGAGGCGGGTGTTTTGCATGTGATGGCGCATTGGTTGAGGCCAGGGATGTTGCGCTGTTGCGTCAGCTTTTCCGCAGCGACGTCTCCCAAGCCCGCGGAAGGGTCGACTTTTTGTGTGCGACAACATCATTATCACCACGAGACCGTCGTCACGCCCGAAACCTCGCAAATAATGTACACTGGTCACTGTACGAGCTATCTTACAGAGCGTAATGCTTGCCCTTCCCGACAATCTTCATCGGGCTCGTCATCAAATACCGACAGCTTCGGCGAGAATATGGCACAGACTTGACCAACTTTTGCTTCATTGTTCGGCCTCCAGAAGGCCCTTCAAAACAATATTCCCCGGCGAGATCCCGTCCCAAGCAGGTCTGGACCAGAAACTCCTAGCCTTTGCAATCAAGAGTGACTGAAATTCATGGCTCGAGCCATATCTCTCTGTCTCCAAGAGCCGATCAAATCAACCACATTCACCTGGAAGACTCGTTCATCAGTGTCAGTATATTCCATCTAACATAATCTATATCAAGAGATGTGTCACTTCCATCGAGATGCGCTGCCCGAACTCGCCTGGACATAGGGTCGGGACTCTCATTGTATTCCCCATCTGACATCTTTCTTACGATATGAGGCATGTTAGCATTACCACTCGCCGAACACAGCACTCGACATCTCCAGAACGAGAAGACCTCACAAGCCACCGGGCTCCATACAATCCACAACCGCACTCGCGTAAGTATGACTCTACTCTAGATTATCAAGCGACAATCCGATTCAAGCATGAAGCACCCAAAACATCTTCCTTGCAACGGCGTTTGCTCAAGGCCGTGGGAAAACACCGACAGACGACGGCAACGTTTGCTGTATTCGTACAATTCTGATTCTGACTCTCAAGGCCCTGTCAGAAAGTGGTAAGTAGCATCGCAAGCGACTCCCACCAGTGACAGCATACGTGGGGTATAGCCTCGGACGCCCACTGTATAAAGGTAGGTAGGTCGACCTCACTCCATTGACGTCAAACACTTCATTCAATACACAACAACTCCCACATCCCAAGAGCTGAAAGACCTGAAAGTCCCTAATGCGCGGCATCGACACAAACCCCAACAACGAAGCCCACCGCATAGCAACCATGTCGTCCCCCATCCCCTCCCTCTTCCTCTACGACCACCCAGCCTCCTCCTACGCCCAAAAAGTCCGCATGGCCCTCCGCCTAAAAAACCTCCCCTTCACAAAAGAAACCCCCCAAAACCTCGGCCTGGGCGAACCCAACGCCTCCTTCGAGTCCGCCAACCTCCGCATGGAAGTCCCCGCCCTGATCATCGACTCCGACTTCAAAATCTTCGACTCCAGCGTCATCGTGCAGTACCTCGAAGACGCATTCCCAGACGCACCAAGTCTATTGCCGAAAGACCCCCGCGAGAGGGCCGTGGCGCGGATGATCGAGGAAATGTGCGATACGGCGTACGAGGCGATTAACTGGGCTCTGGGTGAGGTCTTCTGGTTTGGACGGGCGGAAGGCAAGGAGGCTGAGAGGATTAATGCTGCGGCGGCGGACCAGACGAAGCAGATCCACGAATGGCTGACCCCCCACCTCGGCTCCAAGGACTTCTTCAACGGCGACGCTCCAGGACTCGCAGACATCTGCGTCGCGCCCGTCTTTCACCGCAGCGTGCTGCGCGGGCTCGGTCCCGCGAAAGACAGCGCGCTGGACCGCTGGCACACGCGGATGGGCGAGGTTCCCGCGATCGCGGAGACGTGGCGGGAGATGGAGGGGGGTGTGCAGGGGATGTCGAATGCGGGGCCGGGGTTCTGGGCGCCGCATAGTGGGCGACGGAGGGAGTATCGGGATCATCGGTTGGAGTTTTTGATGAAGAATGGGGCGGGGTGGATTGTGAATAAGGGGTTGGAGGATGATAATGTGAGGTTTGGGAGGTTTCCGAGGGTGAATTAGGGGGTGTTGTTGGTGTGGTGGCGAGAAAGGAGGGGGGTGGTTTATGAGTGGCAGAGAGTGGTGGTGGTGATGGCATAGGGGTATCTGCGTTGATACAAACGCCGCTCAATTTCCGTTTTCTAGTCGAAACCGGCGAAGTCTTCTTCCTCCTCTTCTTGACCATTTACGTCTTCTTCAGCATCTGCGGCTGTTATGCGAGGGATTTCGAATAGGACGCCGTAGTTTTGGCCGTCTTTTACTTCCTTCCATCTCCCAAGGCGGTGCTCCTTTCCTACGGCAGCGACCACAACAACTCCATCCTTGGCCCGTTCTCCCCTGTCGATGATGGCGAGGTCGTTGACAATGCCATTAACACTGATCTGAACGCCATTTCCATCACCACTAGCATGGTTGATGCTGCCTAGAGGTCCGAGGGGTTCGATTTGTCTCTTGTCGGAGCTGATTTTCCACGCCCGCACATGCCCGTCCCAACTACCCGTGACGAAGACGTCTGAGAACGGTATCGCTCGTAAAGCAGTGATCCATCGAGCTTGGGGCTTCGTTCGCGCTTCTTCAGGAGGATTTTCCTCCGCGCTGACTTCGTCTAGAGGTAGAGGTGGGTCCATTCCATGTGCGAGAGGGTATACGTGCACTGCTTTCTTCTTGTGGATGTTCCACAGCGATAGGGAGCCACTGTCCGAGCCGGTGACAAAAGTCTCATCGTCAATGCATGCCACTCGGTCGGTGGAGCCTTCGTGCGCTGGTTCTTCCTCGCCCATATCGACACCACTGTCTTCTGACTTGGGGAATTTGTTCCTTTTGGGTGCTCCTCCGCCGCGGAATACGAGCTGGCTCTCCTCGACCACCTTCCACAGCCTTGCCGTTCGATCTCTCGCACCAACAGTGACGCAAATTTCCTGTGCCAATGCACTTGCATCCACAACCTCGTCTTGATGACCGAACAGAGTCTCCACATATGTCAGCTCATCCAGCGACCAGATCTTGATGGTTCTGTCCTTGCTGGCACTGAAGAGTTGATTCGTGCCTCGTCGAAAAGCCAGGCTCAGCACTGAGTCTCGGTGTTGAAAGAATGTCTTGAGAGGTTTCAATGTTGCAGCCTCCCAGATTATGAGCTTCTTGTCCGCACCCCCTGTCGCCACAAACTTGCCGTCTTGCGAAGCAGCCACACAGTGAATCGCTTTCGTGTGGTGGTCCGGGTCCTGACTGTTCGTGTTCTTGCCAAACGGTTTCGACACTAATATCCTCTGTGGCTTTCGACTTCTCTTCTTTGCTGTCGGGTCTTGCACAGGTGATGGTAATCGCCATTTCACCAGAATGCAATCTCTTCCACCAGTGTACGCGAATTCTCCAGAGACAGCCACGCCTGTCACCGCTTTCTGATGGTGTCGAAATTGAGCTCGCTCCGCCTTCTTCCAGTCAAACTCTTGCGCAATCCATCTGTACAGCTTTCCTTTCGTTTCTGCGGTGTCCTCTTTCAACCTCTCGCCCATGCGCCGCTGCAGGTTCTCTTCATCCACATCTTTTGCGTCGAAACCCGCCTCATCTAGGACTTCCTTCTGGGTGTTGGCGAGATACTGCTCAGCAAGACGTATACGCTTCGCAGCTGGATCCTCTCCGGCGAACTCATCGTCTTCAGTCACCGAGCTATCATACTCGTCCTCTCCTCTAGTCGGCGCCTCGTCGCCGGATTCATCGCTTCCAGAGATCGATTCGTCCCGAGTTTGTCGTGATTTCGAAGGTCCTTTCTGCTGTCCACGAGGAGCAGCATCACCCTGCGACCTCTTCCGCTTCTTTTGCGAGGCGGGGAGGGTGAAAAAGGACGACATGGCTGCTGGTCGTGTGTCCGTGAACTTTTTCGAAGCTCAGATGGGATTTGAAGATTTCCGCCAATGTCGGATTCGTATTCGGCTCACTTGCCGTCTCCAGCCACACCGCAGCCACGCGACGGGGATCTCAACTGACGTCGGCTTTCCCCCGTGCAAGAGTCGAGGATTCAATTCGCTGGGATACTCCTGCTCGCCCTGCACGCTCCAGTCAAGCTGCATAAGAGCCTGGATACCATGCAGCCGTGGGTCACCTCATCAACTACCTGTATGTCTATGCGACCATGCTGAACGAAATCTACAGAACAACGCGCTCAACGCGGCGCAACGCACTCGACAAGCTCGCCCAGCTGTCCGCGCAGAGTGCTGCCACGAACGACGATGATCGCGATATCAAGAGGCTATGCGCGCTGGGGAGACCATACGTGGGCAACGCGACGAACGGCTCCATCGATGGGTCTGCGAAAGAGCGAGATACGTCCTCAGTCCCCATGAGCGTTAGGGAGCTGGAGGTCTTGATAGCACTGTGCAAGGCCGCACCTTTGGTTCAGACAACGAAGGATGCGGAGAGTCTATTGCACCAGTTGGCTTCATATGTCGCCGAAGCCCATCGACAGGCGTTCGCGCCCTCGCCGCTGCACCAACATCTTCCACCATGGGAGACGCTCGCGTACGATCTGACAACTGCGGTCTTGGCTCTAGGTCTCAACCATCCGTCGTTGAGGCCTCAGGCATGGGACTGCATCGAGAACACGATTGAGCAGTTGACCAGCGCCGCTGAAAAGACTGTTTGGCTCAAGCCTCTCGAAAATGGAGAAACTAATTTCAAGGTCGACGATCAGACGCTGAAGGCTGTTCAGTTGAACGTGTCCCTTGTCGGATTTTTCCATGGCATTGCTAAATATGTTGCAGTCTGGTCGCCGGAACAGCGTAGCGCTCTCATCCCGCAGTTGCGCCGGATACTGTCTGAGGAGTTCATGGTTTCTCTCGAAGGAGCTCTGTCCGCAGTGAGAAACAGCAGCACTACTTCCCGCAGCGTCAAGGAATGGAAACGATGGACCCGGCACTACGCAGCCCAGGGTCATCCACTGGGTGCTATGATCTTGCAGCAGGCTTTCATGAGTGTGGTCGAGGAAAGCGTGCTTGCATTGGTGCCTCTCCGCGAACCCCTACGTGGAACAGAACTCCTCGATTTCCTGATGCAACAACCAAACCTTACGTCTTTGCGGGCCAAGAATGCCACTACCAGCTCCCAGATTGGAGTCCTAGCGCAGACTATCACGAACGAGATGAGATATCTGGAAGCTGATGCCGACTTCCTCAAACTTGGAGCACCCTGGCAGCAACGACTGGCACGAGAGGTCAAGTCTAGCGCTTTGCGAAGCTTTCTATGCTGCTGCATTCTGGATGGTGGAGGCCCCAACGCCGAAGTGCTGCACGCGGATGTCTTGAAAGAATGGCTGGACGCTGTGAGCGCCGACCCTACCCAAATGGTTGATGAAGACCTCGCGCGGACCGTATTGAAGTCATCTGCCATCCTCGCCAACGTCTCTGCAGCGATCGCTTCAGATCTTACGAGATCCTTCCCACGTCTCATCGTCCAGGGCAAGATGACAGCACCAACCGCCGCCGTGGCCAGCGAGTGTCTTGCTAGGATCCTGAAGAACTGCCCTCAAGACGTTGTTATCAGCACGCTTTACAACCTTGGGAATGTGCTTAGTACCACTTCCACCAACGAGTCGAACAGCAAGTCACCTCTCTTTGATGGTGTACTAAACGCCAATCAGCCGAGCGACAACTTCTCGTCTCAACAGCCTTTCGGCAGCGCCATCTCTCTCGTAATAAGCGACAGCGATGAGGAACAGACCGCATCGGTGTACGGGGCTACAGTACAAGCGATTGTCGCCATTGCTATTGCACGTAGCGAAGTCCAGCTCACGGCCCTGGTTATCTCCATGCTGGTTCAGAAAATCGGCAGGATCAACCCATTCGTGGACGCCAGAGTTATTATCGAGATCTCGGCTTTGGGTCTCTGTGGTGGTGTGAATGAGCTCAAGACGCTTCTGAGACTCTACGCTCGTGTCGGTGGCGATGCGCTCGTGCAGAATAACACCCTGCTCATATCCGCCGTCAACGAAGCACGAATTCGCCTTGCCAGCTGGATCAAGAAAGACTCGCCATTCTATGAACTCTACCTCACGCATTTGCTTGGTCTTTGCGTGGCCAGCGGCGACACTGCGGGAGATCGAACGGTTGATGTAGCACTGGCATCCAAAACCATATCTCAGCTCTTCCGGCCGATGGCAGTGCTGGCGTCCACTGACAACGAGAATCTACCCGCTATCCAAGACGAAGAAGAACTCCGAAGCCTAGGACGGGACACATGGTTCAACATCGTCGTCCACGGCTTCACGCTCAATTCAAATGCCGCGAAGGAACATCTCGAAGATCTGCAGACCCTCGCACTGTACAGCCTCCCACTCATCGACGAAGCCCGCGTCGACATGCCCGAAAGCAGCATCGACCTCAACCCCGTCCTCCGTCGCGGCTCAGGTCCCCAAAACCTCGTCAGCCAAAAGCAATCCCTCATTGCCGCCCTCCCACAATGCGAATCCGACATCAAAAGCCTCAGCTACACCGAATGCAACTTCCTCAACGCCTCCCTCCTCGTCTCCACCCTCCGCGCTCGAGGCGGCGACTGCACAGCCGTCCTTCCCTATTTCCTCGAGAACAAAGTCAAGACCACCGGTCTGGGGAATTGTATCCTCGCCGTCGCCAGCCATAGCGTCGACGCCTACCTTCAACGATGCCTCTCCGGCAAACGACAGGACTTCGCCGCCCCACAGATCGCCATCCAACTCGCCACCCTCTTCGAAGGCTGCTGCCACCGCATCGCTAAAGTCCAGAACGCAGCAACACTAGCATGTGATCGGATCATCGCCGCGATCCCCTCTGCTCTCGCACAGACGGCTTCGATCTTCGCCTTGTTGGAGTTGTTGACGCTCATGTGGAAGGCTTGTCTGGATACCGAGACGGACGAGTATGCGTGGAAATCGCATTACAGTTCATCAAAGGGGAACGTCTCGGTGCAACTCTCAGATGATGTCAAGTTCCGACAGCAGACGCTTGCGTCGTTCCATCAACGCTGTCGATCTTGGGTCGCGAGGGCGATTGAGGTTGCGCCGTTGGATGTGAAAGGGATTCTACAGGCTTACCTGGAAGACTACGAAGACGATGGGTCGTACGGACATATCGCACTTGGAAGGTCTTTTGCCGTGGAACTGGGCTCGATCATCCCGAGCAGTGATCAGAGACTTACGAGTCTGGATCGTCAGGGCGTGAACGTCAATACGGCGTCCGACTTCATCGCGCAGTATACCACACGACAGGAATACCGACACCTCGACGGACGACTTGCCTCTTCTGCGGCGGATGAAGAATGGGCTCTAGTCGACTACAGCGGCAAAGTCCAGCCCGCGCTCATCGAAGACCGCACCTCCGAAGAACGCGAACATCTCCACGCCCTGCGTACCCTCTCCCAGCGTCTCAAAGACTCCCCTTCCCAAATCCCCTTCGAAACCATCCGTACCACCCTCCGCACGGCCGCTGGCCTCCTCTCCCGCGGCGCTGATGTCGCCCTCATCCAGGACCTCGTCTCCATTCCCTTCCTGCTCTTCACGAAACAGTCCATCAATCTAGGAATCTCCCTCTGGCTCGGCGTCGTGAAAGAACGGCCATCGCTCGAATCCCGCGTTCTCTGCGAAGTGGCATCTGGTTGGGAAGCGACCGTGCGGCAGAAGAAGGGTTTCTTCAAAAGCGATTCTTACCACTGGGATCCTTTCTATGTCAAGGAGGAGTTCGCGCCGAGCAGCTGGGAGGCGATCAAGAAGAGGGAACAAGCGACGGGGAATCTGATCGCCCCGCATTTGAGACTGACGCATTTCCTCAGCAGTCATTTCTCCGCGAGCAGGTTGACGAGTCCGAGCGTCGAGAGGGTGTATACCCGACTCATGAGGGTGACGTTGCTGGCGATGAAGAAAACCGTCCCGCAGCCGTTGGCCCGGGAGGTACATTTCCACATCCTGCTGCTCGCGCTGAAAGTCCTGCGGTTCTCGGTCAGGTTAGACGGCGCCGCGCAGTGGAGGTTCAAAGATGCGATTTTGTCCGCCGGGTTGAGCTGGTTTGCGACGCCGCCCAAGTGGTCGTATGGGAGCAATCGATTGCAGGTGAAAGCGGAGGTGAAGCTGCTGAACGATGTTGCAAATTTGATGAAGGCGCTCGCGGGGATTGGGGCGAGGAGTTCGAGGACGCTGCCGGGCTTGCAGGCGAAGCAGGAACTTTTGGCTCATTTGATCAGTCATGAGATTGGGCGACTTACCGTTTGGATTGGACCGCTCGGGCAGGAGTCGAGGAGTATTCTATCTGGACACCATGAAGGGACTGGACAGGAGATGGCGATTGCGGGATTCCTCAAGACGGCCTGGGATGAGGATCCGAGGATTGCGGTGCAGTTGGTCACGCGCTTCCCGAAGTCGCAGAAGATTGCGAGTGAAGTGAGGAGGTTTCTACTTCACAGGCCGGAGAAGGCGATCCTGGAGCCGGATGCGCTGTATGTCCTGCTGGGATCGGAGTTGCCTGCGGATGTCAAGACGCAGCTGAAGTATCTCCTCTACTGGGCCCCGATCAACCCCATGGCCGCCGTGACGTACTTCCTACCTTCGTACGGAAACCACCCGTCCATCGTGCAGTATGCCGTCCGCGCACTGGAAAGCCACTCGGTCGACGTGACGTTCTTCTACGTGCCGCAGATTGTCCAAGCCTTGCGGTATGATGCTCTGGGATACGTTGAGCGCTACATCATTGAGACGGCCACCTTCTCCCAGCTCTTTGCTCACCAGATCATCTGGAATATGAAGGCCAATGCGTACAAGGATGAGGACTCGACCGAGCCGGATCCTGTCAAGCCGGTGTTGGATCGTGTGATGGATGCTCTCATCGGTAGCTTCCTGCCGGAGGATAAGGAGTTCTATGAGAGGGAGTTTGACTTCTTTGGCAAGGTCACGGGCATCTCTGGCACGTTGAAGCCGTTCATCAAGAAGCCGAAGCCGGAGAAGAAGGCGAAGATTGAGGAGGAGCTTCGAAAGATCCAGGTCGATCCTGGTGTGTATCTGCCCAGTAATCCGGATGGAGTGGTGATTGGGATTGACCGCAAGTCGGGCAAGCCGTTGCAGTCTCATGCAAAGGCTCCGTTCATGGCAACTTTCAGGATCCGCAAGGAGGAGGGCGAGAATGCGGAAGAACAGCTTGTTCGAGGCAACGCGGCCAAAAAGAGGTCGTATGAGATCTGGCAGTCGGCCATCTTCAAGGTGGGAGACGATTGTCGGCAGGATATCCTCGCCTTGCAGCTGATTGCGGCTTTCCGTGGGATCTTCAACAACGTCGGGCTGGATGTGTACGTCTTCCCATACCGGGTGACTGCCACGGCACCAGGTTGTGGTGTCATCGATGTGCTGCCAAACTCCATCTCTCGAGACATGCTGGGCCGTGAAGCTGTCAATGGGCTGTATGAGTATTTCGTATCCAAGTATGGGTATGAGGACTCGATCCGGTTCCAGGAAGCTCGCAGCAACTTCATCAAGAGCATGGCGGCGTATTCGATCATCTCGTACCTGCTCCAATTCAAGGACAGACACAACGGCAACATCATGGTCGACGACGCCGGTCACATCCTGCACATCGACTTCGGTTTCTGCTTCGACATTGCACCGGGCGGTGTCAAGTTTGAGCGAGCTCCGTTCAAGCTCACGCCGGAGATGGTGGCCGTCATGGGCGGGTCGAGTCAGTCGCAGCCCTTCAAAGCGTTTGAAGAGCTTTGCATCAAAGCGTTCCTGGCGTCGCGGCAATATGTGGAGCAGCTGGCGCACATAGTGCTGACGATGTTGGATTCAGGCCTGCCATGCTTCAAGCCGACGACGATCCAGCACTTCAAGGAGCGGTTCGTGCTGGAGAAGTCGGACAGAGAAGCGGCGGATTTTGTGCGGAAGTTGGTGCATTGGAGCGAGCGGAGCTACTCGACCGGCGTGTATGACTACTACCAGCTGCTCACCAACGGGATCCCGTACTAGAGTAGATTCTGTATAAGAACACGGAGCTCTTGCAGTATTGGGACAGGAAGAGGTCGTGCCTGCCGGATGGGGTATGCATTCAGACGTGAAGGAGCGAATGATGAAGTTCGGGGGGAGCGGTCAAGCTGTTGGTAGAGGTGCTAATGGCGCAGGCCGTCGTCACATAAGCACTGTTGATCATCGTCGATCGTATGGCGACATGGAGTTGACTGCTGTTTCCCGGCGTTGCGCGTCCTGTGGCCCGTCGCTTAGAGGCAGGGGAAGAAAAATGGGTGAGGTGATCGACCCTGTTGTTACCGAGGCGCGCCGCGAACGGGAGATGCTGTGTTTGTCAGTGCCCGTCAGTCAGACCGGAGCGAATTCGTGGCAGAAAATGGTGAGGTCAATCATCATAGAGGTGCGTCGTAGGATGCCGGCAGCAAGCGAGCGAGCGAGGATGGATATGGCCGTGGCCGTGGCTCGTCGTGTTCGGAGACTGCAGGTATTTGCTTTACGTCTGCTCTTGCCCTTGGACCGAGTTATGGCGGTGCAGGCAGATCTGCGCGCATGTGATCGAGATTGAGTTTGCGGTCCCCACGTCGGCTGGAGAACGGTGGGCTTTGGCGGCACGTGGCAGGCGGCGTTTCGCAGGTGGCGTGTGATGGAAGAGTGGTCGCCATGACGGCCGCTGTCGAGCTCGTATTGCATAGAGCTGGAGGGAGAGATGTGAGTGGTGAAGCTGGAGGGCTAATCGGGCCGTCTCGCTATGTATGCACGCTGTTGGATGTACAGTATGTAGCAGGCGCGCAAGTGTGGCCGAGCAGCCCTATCGGGATTCTCGATGGACGGTGCGGCTAGCAACGCCACAGCGATCGACAGCGACGATGACTGGATTCGCGCACCCTGAAACTCACCCAAAGCTGCCTCGCTGCCCGGTGTCGGAGCTAGATCCGCCCAACGACACCTGGCGCCATGTCGACGCCGCCCGAACGAGCAGTCGCAGAGGCATCATCAATTATTGAGATGAGTGATAGAACGGTATAGGACGGTTGTGCAGCGGGAGTCGCCGAGGCCTGCTGCGCCGGGAGGGTGCATAAGAGAGCGACACAGGCCGGGCGCGCGGCCAATCCAGAGCGCTGTCCCAATATAACTGCCGACGCTTCTCGCCCGGGCGAGACAACAGCAGCCTCCCGACCTGGCGGCACAAGCCACGTTGTCTGCTCGCAGCGAAGCGAGGACGGTGGCAGCGCGATGTTCATCACTGCGAGGGTCGCGGTACGTAATCTTGGGCTTGCTGTTCTCCTCTCTCGCGGACCCCGAAGTATAGTAGCTCGAGGAGATGGCACCATTGGGCAGCTGGACGTGGTTGTTCGAGCGAGCTAGCCCTCTCCCGCGCCACACCTTCAATTCTAACCCTGCACCCCTCGCGGTTGCAACTGGGAACACTCTGTTCACTGCGCCTCTTGCTTGCTCGTTTTCTCGTGTCGTGGCCGGCATTGCTGGTCTTGTCGTGGGCGTCTAGAGCGGTGGCGAAGCAGGCACACGCCGCGCACAATCAATGGGGACAGGCAGACGGGCAGACAAGCACATCAGGCCCAGCGTGTCGTGTAACGAGACGGCTCCAGGTGGCGACGGATCAGGCGCCGCAGCCAATGTCGACCAGCGTAGAGCGGCTCACGTCTGGCAGGCATGGGACAAGTGGGCGTGAGGGTGAATTCCTCCGAGAGCGCCTCTGGCCCTCAAACTTTGTGCCCCTGCGTCGGCTTGGACCTAGGTACGCCAGCAAGATCACACTCGCCAGACCAGCATTTGGCAGACGAGCGGCTGTCTGCTACCGTCGATCTGCGCCAGCGACGTGCAGCCAGACGTCGGTCGTCGTCGTAGTGGGCGCTGGCGCATCCGCTCGGCTCACCATCGCCATGCATTACACAGTGGCGCCGCCGCTGCCACATGCCTTCGTGCCTGCTGGTTCTGCCCAACCCGCCGCAGCCCTTGCCCATCGCCAGACTCGTCCAGAATAGCTGTGCTCCTCTAGTCGCTCGTCCTAGCACTGTAGCCGTCCTGGCCCAGCGGCTGCTACGCTACGCCCTCGAACTCGCCCGCCGGCTGCATCGCCGGAATCCATCCACCCATCAATTAACCCACCCTTCCCTTCCGCCCTGCCCTGCCCTGCCCTGGCACTGCTCGCCCGCCTAGATCTGCCGCTGCCATGCCTGGGACCCGTCGTCCTTTTCCCTCTGGTCTGGCCCGCTCATTGGGCCGTCACACGACAGCTTGCTGATTTGCGTCTCCGTCCGTCGTCACTTCACCTGGTGCCTTCCCTCTTAAGTCATCCTGCACATCACCTGCCCGGACCTCCATCACACTTTCCCAATGTCCCGTCGGTAACATGAGTGGTCCTGATCCCAATGCCACGCAGCCGCCTGAGGCTGCCGCTGCCCGTGCCACCGCCGCCGCCCAGCAACCGCAACCGCAACCACCGCAGCCTCGCCAGCCGGACAGGTACGTCAACCCGTTGCCAACGTCCCACCCCGTGGCCGACTTGAGACACGGCTCGCTGACTTGCGGTAGCGCACCGTTTCAATCTCAGCTAGAGTACCTCTCCCAGCAACAGCAACTACCCCCAAACGTCCCTCAATATGGCCAGCAGCCCTTCGATATGGGGTCGATGGCCGGCGCCTTGCCAGGTCAACCTCAGATGCCCACTCGTCCCTACGCCAGCCCGGATCCATCTCAAGGCGTCGCTTCACCTAACCCATATCAACAGCCGACGATGTTTCCTCCAACTCAACCAGGTGGTCCACGCTTCGCCGACCCCACCATGTTGGCGAGAGCGCAGCAACAGCAGTTCATGAGCGCGCAGTATGGAGCGCCTAGTCCGATCCAGAACATGCAGCGACAGAACTTTCCCATGCAGCAGCAAGTGCCATTCTCACCAGTCGATCCATATGCGTTTGGCATCAACCCCGCCCAGTACTCACCGATTGATCCACGATTTGGCCCACCTGGATCGTTTGTGCTGCCCGCTGGACTCCCTACAGACATTGGTATGGCAGAAGAATGATTCATACTTACCAGCTGATGCGTACTAACACTTGCTATAGCACAGTTTGCACGACGCGGATCAGCAGACACTGCACCGATTCCCAGCTTCCCTCGAGGACCGCCGCGCAAGCCAAAGCAATCAGGACACGCACTGTGGGTTGGAAATCTGCCGCCTCAGGCACTTGTCACCGACTTGAAGGACCACTTCTCGAGGGATGCAACTACAGACATTGAAAGCGTGTTCTTGATCGCGAAGAGCAACTGTGCGTTCGTCAACTACCGCACCGAAGCAGCTTGCGTTGCTGCGATGAACCGATTCCACGATTCGAGATTCCATGGTGTCCGTCTGGTTTGTCGACTTCGAAGAGGTACAGCGTCAAGTGCTGCTGCGACGCCAACAGCAGAAGAAGCAGAATCACCACCAGAACCGGCGACTGCGACCATTGAGAAGGATGAAGATGCACTAAGCCCGACCATTGCACGAAGTCAGTCTCACCAAAGCGACGTGTCAAACAAGTCAGGAAACTCGCCGGGAGCACCACCAGCGTCAGACGAGAAGGTGCCAGAGAAGTACTTCATCGTGAAGTCTCTCACTGCGCAAGATCTTGAAGCGAGCGTACGGAATGGAATCTGGGCGACGCAATCCCACAACGAAGACGCGCTCAACCGCGCCTACTCCCAAGCCGACAACGTGTATCTCATCTTCTCGGCCAACAAGTCGGGAGAATACTTTGGCTATGCTCGAATGGCATCGACAATCTCGGGTGAAGCAGTCGACCTGTCCAGCACCTTTCCTTCAGCTCAGGAAGCCGCGACCGACCCAGCAGGCTCACCACAATCAATTCCAACTCCAGCGACAGCGACAGCACCCAAGGGTCGCATTATCGACGACTCGGCGCGTGGGACGATCTTCTGGGAGGCCGACCATTCTGAAGACGAGGAGGGCGCTCCTGAGAAAGACGGCACGGGACAGAACTGGGGCAAGCAATTCCAAATCGAATGGGTGTCTACCAACAGACTGCCCTTCTACCGCACTCGAGGCCTGCGCAATCCCTGGAACGCTAACCGCGAAGTGAAGATCGCGCGCGACGGTACGGAACTGGAGCCGAGCGTGGGCAGAAGACTGGTTCAGATGTTTCACCGCCCATCACCATCACCTTCTGCCAGCGGCCCAGGTGGCCCACCCCCAGGGAACGCGCCGCCGGGGACTGGCATGCCATTTCGATGATTTGGAAATACTTGCATCAAGAGGAGGACCAGCATAGTGCAAGAAGGAGGCATCTGGGAAAGGAGCATTTGCGAGGAGTCGTCACTTGCACTGCATAGCGATGGGGGGTTTCGCAGAAAAAGTCGCTGCAGCAGCGCATCATCATCACCGCGCATGGGACGAGACGGTCTGTCTACGGTGCTTGAACTGCATCGACTGAGACGCGTGTTACCGTCAAGGAAGGGAGAAGAAGGTAATGTATGCGCGGGTGTGTGCTGTTCTCGTCTTTGTTGGTTTCTGCTCTTTCCCTTCTAATCCGCTCCTTAATATCAACTACCATCAAAAATGTACGTGCAGGCCACTATCCCTATCCACTTACCGATCTATCATCTCATATCCCCTCGAAAGACTACTGGGACTGACAATTTACCTGAACCATTTAATGCACTTGCCGATCTTGACAAGCGGCACATCGCACGTGTCACAAGATCTGACGATCTCTTGTTTCATACCACGGATCAATTTGACGATCTCATCATCATCTTCATCCCTTTCTTCATCTACAATTTACATGCCACAGCTGTTCAATTCCCGGAAAAGGAAAAGATGACGAACGGACTTCGCACCGGAAGATATGGTTCCAGAATGCAAGCGCCCGGGCTGGAGGGACCGAGAACCCGGGAGATACAAGACGAACCACAGAATTTCTGATGTGCGGGTTTTGGCTTTGGGGGTTCTAGACGTGAGCTTTCATGTTGTGTAACGGAAGAATTGAAGAATTGAATGGCGTGAGCGTGGGGGCAGGAGGGCGGGAAATCTTGGCAGTGAAGCACACTATTGTCAAAAAAGATACCTTACAGAGTGATAGACGTAACTTCCAGCACGCATAAACGCAGCCCAGAGACTTGGAAAACCAGGCGTAGACTTGGAAGGGGGGCTATACTGCAATAGGACACGGACTTCTAGCCCCCATGCAAGGTGAACACCCTGTGGCGTCAAAGTAGACGCGGTAAGATTTTTAAATCTGCTCTGCCGTTGCTGCATAGTTGGGGGCCCTGCACGATTGGACCCTTAGGAGGGCTTTCCGCTTTCATGCCTGCATGCAGGTTGCGGAGTCTTTTGCGGCGTCTCTGCTACTAGAAGCTATTCGTTCTAGCATTGACGAGGGTCTAGTTCCTTCGTGTCTCGTTCTTTTTCTTTCACGGCTGTTTGTGGTTGGCCTACCGAAGTGCCTTGGACTTTGCTTCACCGTCATTTACCGCTTTGCTTGCTTGCTTGCTTGCTTGCTTGCCTTCGGGTATGCTCGTATTTGTCAAGACACGGTATTAAGAAAAAACTAGCACGACCGAGCGGACAAAAACATTGTCGAAGGAGGGAGCTTCGATCGAAGATTTGAATTACAGACCACGCTGTGTTCAAAAGAGGTTCTTGCAAATAGCGCAATGGAGAAAAAGACTTCAGAGCTATCGCTGAAGATGGTATGCTGTGAGCGAACGGACGAATGGGATGGCCGTCGATGATGGTGACATGCCTCCAATGTCGTGGTTCGTCTTGTCGTGGCGGCGTGAGCGAGTCGTTCGGCTACCAAGATGCCTCAAGTCCTCCAAGAAACCTTCTTCTTCAGATCCCGTCCGGTACGCGGCTTCGTCACCTAGCACGCGGTATGCTTAGGTTTGAAGTTTGAGCTTGCTGCTTGCTGCTTGGGGCGGAGCGGAGACGGTCATACTGCCCGAGAACGAGGTGGGTTGTTTCGACTTCAGCTTCTGGCTAAAGGTCCGAAGTGCTTGCTGCTTTCTTCAACCCAAGTCCTCCAGTCGACCTCCTAATGCGAACTGGTACTGCTGGGTCGTCGACTCGTACGCCTGGTCGATATGGCCCCAGCAAGCAGCGATCTTGTTGTCGATGTCGCGGCGCTTTTGGATGAGGTCGCGCAGACGGGCGATTTTGGGGGCTTGAATTGTTCGGCTGGTGATGATCAGAGTCAGTTGTGATGGCGAGTGAGGTGAGTGTACGACTCACAGCTCCTGCTCATGGGCCTTCTTGAGGTCGGTCATCTTTCGCTGGATCTTGTCGATGCGTTGTTTCTTGGTGGCTTCGATCTCTTTGGCTCGCTGGGCTTTGCGGGCTCGGCTCTGGGGATGGCGTTAGCTTGGTATGGCTTTGGGGAAGAGATTGGGGAAGCATACCTGCTCGTTCTGCTTCTGCACGACGGCTTCGATGGCTTTGGCATCGAACTCCTGCGATTGTGATTGGGATGCTTCTTGGCTTTGAGTTGGCTCGTCGCTGTCGCTCTCGATTTGAGGTGCGGTCTTTGTCATTGCGGGCTTGGACTTCTTTGGCGCCATCTCTTCGGTGGCTGCAACGTCGTCTTTGTCTTTGTATCTTACGTTGAGGTTGATGTCTGGATGAGGTGATGTTGCTCGAGCCAATGGCACCTGCGTTGAACGTTGACGGTCGTTGATGCCTCAGGCATGAACTATCACTTTCACGAGCTGCTTGGCTCGTTTGGCAGCGCCACACTTTGGCGCAGTGCAACGTCGCTTACTCCACTCGTCCATCGCTTTCAAGTTTCAATCGTCGCGTGCTGTTGTCCTGGCCCAAATCCGAAATATCGCCCTCATCTCCCTTTGATTGAACGAAATTGACGTCGAATTGTTGGTCAAACAACGCCACACTCTGAACACGCGCTGCGGCTGAGATCCCTGTCCAACAAGAGCAGCGGCGGCAGCGTCTCCAGAAGTTCCTGGCAGCCAACAACCTTGCTCCTACCAAAACCGACCTGACTCCTGAACCCGTGACCCGCCCTCCCCGACCTTCAAGTCTTTGTACGAACCACTTCTTTGCCCTATTTACGTCCCGACCGAACAACCACCCTTTTGTGTCTATTATGCGGGTCGCCTGATCCCGCGACTGGCTCCGGCGCATCGAAACACAACCCTTCGACACACTCGTTCAGCCTGATTCGCCCGCACATCAGTGCCATTGTTGGTCCACACCTCCCGCGCAGGCGCAAGTTTGGTCTGGTATAATCGGTGCGAGGGCCCGGCATGAGCTCCTTTGCGACGTCGTTCTGGTCTTCGGACTATGCAGGAGGTTTGTCGCCCGAAAGTTGGCAGGAGGGTCATGTTCAACTACTGACACGATCTAGGTCTCGGCGTCCTCTTCCAGAAGCTCCAGCAGGGTGTGCAAGAGAATGAGCAGATCCTTACGATTGCGCGGATGCGCGCTGAGGCGGAGGATATGTATGGGCAGAAGCTTGGGGATATAGAGAATGCTACGAACAGGATAGACGGGGGCTTTCAGAGAGATGATGGGGCTAGTCTCAAGAAGGTCAGGATACACAATCGCAAGTAATGGGAAGGATGTGCTAACGGTCATAGGCATACGAAGGTGTGCGCGCTGAAATGGGCGAGGCTTCGCGAAATCACCGAAAGATCGCTTCCAACATCCGAGAACTAGTGATCAATCCCTTCAGTCGCTGGTGCGATCAACATGCTGCGCGAGTACAGAACAGCCAGGATGATTTGCAGGGTCGGATCAAGGCACATGACAGGCAGGCAGAGACAGTACGGCAATACCGAAGCGCATACTACAACAAGTGCAGGAGAGTGGAGGATCTGGATGAGGAGGAGAAGCTGGCTTTCCAGGATCCCAGCTCTGCTACCACTGGATCCCCTAAGCCTGCTCCACAAAGTGTGCCTAGCATCAAGGTCGAGGAAGAGCTTGAGCCTGAGCCTATTGAGATTGGGGACGAGACATACACGCCCGAGCAGGTCAAGAAGATCCTCACGCATGCCCTGGACAACATCAAGCTCGGAGAGACCAAAGTTCCCATCCTAGGCACGTATCAGAATGTGAGCACTGGCGCGGAAATCGTGGAGTACATCCAGAAGCATTTGAATGCCAGCAGTGTTGCATATGCAGAGAAGGTCGGACAGGACATGATCACCCACGGCTTTCTGCGATTAATTGGAAATATGGGCAACACTTTCGCGAACAGCAGCCGGTTGTACTATCAATGGCGGCCCAAGGTGTTTCAGATCACTGGGATTCCGGAGAAGAGACCCAATCTGCTCAACCGCACCTCCACCATCATGTCTACTGGGTCCAATGATTCCATTCCTGGCAGTCCAGTGATCGGCGACCGAGTCAGTGAATACCTTGGAGGTTGGAACCCACTAAACAACGCCCACCCGAACGAGACCCCAGCTGAGAAGTTGAGGCGAGAGGCCCGAGAGGCGGACGACCGTTACAAGGTGGCTGTCAAGAAACTGGACAGTCTACGGTGCGCTCTGGAGGAGGCCATGATTGAGCACATGAAATTCATGGAGCGCTGCGAACTTGACCGCCTAAAAGCCATCAAGGCCGTCATTCTGGACTTCAGCGGCGCGATCAGCAACGTCATCCCATCATTACAGTCCACCGTTGACAACATGATGTTGTTCCAGGAGACTGTCCAGCCACAGGGAGACTTGCGATACATGCTGGAAAACTACATGACTGGCAACTTCCTTCCCAAGGTAACAGTCTACGAGAACTACTACAACAATAACGACGAGCAGACCTTTGGTGTTGATATCGAGGCGAGAGCACGAAGCGACCGGAAGCGAGTACCGCTTATCATTACGACTATTCTGACATTCCTCGACTCTCATTATCCAGATCTTGAGGGTGACGAAGCACGCCGCAGTATCTGGCTAGTCGAGGTTCCCTTGGCTGCTACGCATCATCTCCGGAATCAAATCAATACTGGCAAGATCGTCCCACAGGAGCTACTGGAGAAGTACGAAGTGCCGATTGTGGCGTCGGTACTGAAGCTGTATCTGCTTGAACTTCCGGACAGTCTGGTGAGCTCGCATGTTTACGAAATCATCAAGACGATCTACACAAGCACTGCACAATCTGCTTCCGAGAGCACCAGAATACAGGTCATCCAATCGACGCTCGGACAACTGCGACTTGCGAACATTGCCACTCTGGATGCCTTGGTCACCCATTTCACCCGCCTGATTGAGCTCACTAGCGCCGACGATGCATACATCCAAGGCCTTTGCACCGCTCTTGCGCCATGCATCATGCGACCGAAGCAGGAAACTGGCCTTAGTATGAATGAGAAGTACAACGTGCGATTGCTACGGGATCTCTTCGCCCACAAGGATGCGATCTTCGGCGAGCTCAAGAGACAATCTGCTCTCACTCACACCAACTCAGGTTCCACGCGCAACACCCGTGCTATCAGCACTGACGAATCACGACGGAAAGAGCATATGGAAGAGCGACAACGAGCCATTGCGGCAGCTCAGCAAGCGCAAGCAGGTGGCACGAGGAGCCGAAATCCAAGCCCAGATCCTGGCAGCAGAGTTCCACTGCCTGGTCACCGCAGGGATCGTAGTAGAGGTCCTGAGACGAGGTTCCCGGTCAATACCACAGCGGCACAGAACACACCTGACAGGAGGGTCATGTCGCCAACGCAGTCCAGCACATCGAGTCACCGTGACAGCCTAAGCGTTCCGCAGAGTCCACCTGGAGGAAAGGCACCTGCCTCGCATGACACTTCAAGCCCTGACCGACCAAATGGCATGTTCCACCAGCCACCACCGACCGACGACTCCTCAGAATCATCGAAACGCCAATCCGGCGCACCAAGGATGTCTGCCTCGATCAACTCCCCGTCCGACTTTGGCCACACCAATCACTACTACAGCAGCAGCATCGACTCCACACCCGGCGCACCAAACGGCAGCGCGGCGCCAACTTCGAACCCAAGCATCCAACCGCCCGCCTCGAAATACCGCATCGTGAACCAAGAAGAGGTCGCATCGCCTGTCGAAGCCACCCCGACGGAGAGCACGCCAACGAAGCAGGACAGTCTCAGCCGGCGAGGCGCATACGGCCGTCGGGGGACCGGCGGCTTGAGCAGGCAGAGTCTCGTCAGTAGCAAGCACGACAGCGCGGAGGTGGAGCCTGAGAGCAAGGGCGTGCAGCTGGAGGACAAGCCGATGGATTTCGACTAGGAGTGGAATTCAGGTGAGGCGACTGCAGCTGCCGCCGCTGGGGTTTGATGGATGAGGGAAGGCATAGCGTGGGAGCGAGTGGGTTTGTGGTTTGTGAAGGGGGTTGTTTTTGGTTTTGATAGCGATGTGCACTGCACCCTATGCTTGCTATGACTTGTATCTTGGTCTGTGCATGAGTCGGTAGATACAGGATGGATGGATGGATGGATGTCGATACGTCCCTCTGTTCGATGAAGTAGACGCGAATGCCATCTGATGAATCACTCATGTCGCAACCTTGTGTCTTCGTACTGCGAGGTCTTCCATCTCTCCAAAAGGTTCGGACACTTTCTCGCAAATGCGGTTTAACCCTCACTTCATTAATCTCCAATCTCCCTCCTCTCGCCCACGCCCTCATCGTCTTTCGCCCTCCGTCGCGGCCTCCAATCATACCACCTCCTCCCCACATACCTCGTCGAAGCATACACCCCGAAGAAGAGCAGAACATCCACGGAAACGTCCAGTGCTAGCGCGAGACCTAAGCGACTGGCATACACACCCGCTGAACTCCACGCTAGACGATCCGTGGGACTGCGTAAGACCTGCGAAATCGGACCGCCGGTGAACGGAGCGTATATATGCGGCGCTGCCTCGATCGCTGCTGGCGTTGGGGTATAGCTCAAGAAGGCGTGCGCGACGGAGCGCAGCATGAGGCTTTCGAAAGGGAGGGTTATACACCTCGCGAGGAAACTGTCGATACTCCCCGCGAGTCGCTGGGCGGGGAGATGGGCTAATGCGGTAGACCGGTGCAGCGTCCCATCGCGCTGTCGGGTGTTGTTTTCCAGAATTTCCTCCCCGTGATGGCCCGGTCGAGAGGTGAGTTGGTGCATATCCCATCCGCACCATTCCATGAATTTTGAGCGGAGAGACCACATGTTGTGCGTGAGCCAGCCGATGGGGTCGGTGGGGGTGGGAATGAGGCTGGGATCAGTGTCGATGGGTGGGTAGCGGAAAGTGGAGAAGAGGGCTGCGATGGGGATTTCGCTCTCGTCCGCGTCCCAGTGGAAGACTTTGTAGAGAAGGAGGAGCACCCCCGGGGTGGTGAGGGATCTGACGAAGATCACGCCGAAGAGCGGTTTCCAGCCGAATTGGTGGAAGGAGGCGGCGTGCCATGGGAGGAAGCATTTCCAGGAGGGGAAGAGAGGGAGAAGGGGTGCGAGGCCGAGCTTTTGTGCGCGAGCGTGGAATTCCATGGGGAGGAGCGCCATGTCGATTCCCAGGAGGACGAGTTCGAAGAGGATGGAGATGGCCGTGTAGAGCCTCTTGGTCGTCCGGCGCTTGAAGCGGCGCTTCTGGACGTAGTTCTGGATGCGTCCAGTCAACTGCTCCACGGCGACGATGAGCGGGAGTCGCACAAGCGTATGCATGACAATATCCCCCAAACCCGGAAACAACCCCGCCAGCCCCCTCCTCAACCCCCCATCCGAAAACAACCCTCTCCACTCCGCCACCACAATCTCCCCAATCCCCCTCTCAGCCCCATAAACCCCAACCTGCACCCTCTGCACCAAAGCCTCCGTCCAGAGATGCCCCAGAAACCCCATCCCCGCCACCGTGTAATCCATCAACTCCCCCTTCTCCTGCTCATCTCGCAACACCTTCTCCCTCGTGTCCCGCACGAACCGCCCCCTCTGCTCCTCCCGCCGGTCGGATAAGTCCTTCCGCTCGACGACGCCCACTAGAGCGAGGACGTCGTTTTGCGCTTTGCGCATTTCGGCGTTGAAGGCGTCGATCCGCGGGTTGGTGGGGCGGCCTTTGGAGTCGTATTGCTGTTGGGGGCGTCCATCTTCGGGGGTTTGGGGCTGCTGTGTTGGTTGCTGCGTTTCTTCGATGGGTTCGAACGCGGAGCGCCCGAGAGCGAGTCGAGTTAGATATTGCTGTCTGCCCATCTCGGAGACGAGGTGTTGGGATGGCGGCTATTGTTGATGGGGTTCGGTTTGCGCATGTCCAGCAGTTCTGGAACTTTGGGGTAGTCACTGGTGGCCTCTTTCTTCTCTATTGCTTTTCAATCCTATGTGGGCTTTATCATGATCCGAGCAAGCAGTCGAAAGAGTGTTCTCGGTGCATATCGATGGGGTGGCGTGGAGAAGTTTGATGTTGTTTGATGTGACGGTGCAGTAAGGAAGCAAGTGAGGTTCGCGAGTCCCACCGTGAGCAAAGCTGTGGCTGGCTAGCCACTGCCGTGGGCTTCCGTGCTTTAATTGTGGCTGACGTGGGGCTCTTCCTGTGGATAATCAACAAATCTGTGCTCAATGTGGATTTAAAAGATGTGAACGCGGAGTAGATTGGCGTTGTAGTTCATCGGTTATAAGACTTAGCTACAATGCCCCTGGACGCAGACATGTTCGAAGTTGCGGTCCTTGCATGTTGATAATTCTCTAGCGACTTGCGGCTATCTATGATGGCGCCATCACAAGCATCCACGACCCAGCTTTTCCTCGTCCCAAACACCTCTTAAACCTTCCCATTCCCTTCTAAAGGTACTTCTCCTCCCTCAACCACCTCTCCACATCCCCCGCATCACGCTCCAACCACCCAATCTTCGCCCTCACCGCATCAAAACTCTGCGCCAGATTCCGATCGAAGCCCTTGGTGCTCTTCCCCTCAAAGAACGCCTCCACATCCTTCAACTGCTTCTCCTTGGTGAAGCTGCTCGTCGCCATGCTCACCACACTGCCCAACAGCGTGAAGCTCGGCGGCATCTTCTGCTTGAGCGTGTCCCAGTTCTCCTTCATCCACGCCCAGAACGCCTCGATGCCTTCGCGGTGGGCGCGCAGGCCGGCGAGGGGCAGGTAGATGTCTTGTTCTTTGACGTGCTTGTTGAGGGAGTAGGCGAGGGTGCGTTGGATGAGTTCAGGGTCGCGGGCGCGGCCGAGGGAGCGCAGGGCCGCGTTGCGTTCGTCGCTGGAGTTGGCGGTCTCGTATTCTTTGACGAGGGCGTCGTATTCTTTCTTACCGCCGTATTGCAAGACAACGGCGTAGACGCTGCCTCGGAGGTTGGGATGTAGGGCGGCGCGGTCGCCTGAGACGAACTTCTCGAACATTTCGAAAGCTGCCTTCTTGGTCTTCTCATCGCCCGCAGATGCTGCAGTGCCGAAGAGGAGGGCCTTGAACTGCTGCTCAATGTGACCGTCCTTGTCGCTGAATTCCCATCCTACTTGGTGAGACTTGTGGCTGACGAGGTCGCGTTGGAAGGCCTTGAGAGCGTCCTTGATCTTGTTGTCTTCGAACGTCCATGCCGCGCGGACAGCGCCAACTCTGGCAGTGATCTCATCCCAGACAACAAAGTCAGGCTCGGTATCGAAGCTCTTGAGGAGCGATAGCAGACCGTCCGTCTTTTGGTAGCCAGCAGCCGACAGCGCACCAGCGTCCGCAATCATACCGGCACGATCCTCTACACTAAGCAGACCAGCCTTGGCATTCTGTCCCAGCTTCTGTAACCGCTCAGCAGCGTACAAAGTACGATAGATACCAGAGTGATCGGCGTTCAGCTTAAAGAAATCCAGGTCCGGCACCTTAAAGTCGTCCTCGCGCTTGTTGAGAGTAAGGCTCTCGTCAATACCGTTCTTGGTGCGCAGACCAAGGAAGACCGGGAAAAGAGTCTTGTCCTCCTCAGGCTTGACATCTGCAGTGCGAAGGAATCGGTTCTGCTTGACGTGGATCGTGCTGTTCTTTGCATCTTCAGTGACAGTAACGACAGGGAATCCCACATTCTTTGTCCAGATGTCCGCAACACGCTCAACATCCTTTCCACTCGCATCGCTCAAGGAAGCCCAGAGGTCGCCGGTGGTGGTGTTGCCATAGGCGTGCTTCTTCAGGTACCGTCTGATACCCTCCAAAAAGATATCCTCGCCAAGATACTTCGAAATCATGCGCAGCACACAGGAGCCTTTGGAGTACGAGATGGCGTCGAAGATTTGGTTGATCTCGTCCGCGCGCTTGACAGGAACCTCGATTGGATGAGAGCTTCTGAGCGAGTCGAGACCGAGAGCAGACTGCAGGTTGTCCGTGACGTATCCCTCCCACACCTTCCACTCAGGATAGAAGACATTGCAGCTGTACCACGACATCCAGGTAGCGAAGCCCTCGTTGAGCCAGAGTCCGTCCCAGAAGTCCATAGTGACGAGGTTGCCGAACCATTGGTGAGCAAGTTCGTGCTGCACGACTTCAGCAACACGCTGCTTAGTCGAAGCACTGACATTGTTCTCATCAAGCAGCAAGTCAACCACACGGTACGTGACTAGACCCCAGTTCTCCATAGCTCCCGCTGAGAAGTCCGGAATGGCGACCATGTCCATCTTTGGTAGAGGGAACTCGCTGGCGAACTGCTTCTCGTAGAACGCCAAGGTCTGAGCAGCCAGCTCGACGGAGAACTTGCCATGGCTGATGTCCTTGTCGGGAGTGCAGAAGACACGGACAGGGACACGGAAGTTCTTGCTCTCGAGCACCTGCAGCTCACCGACGATGAAGGCAACGAGGTAGGTGGACATGAGTGGAGTCTTGTTGAAGGTGACCGCCTTTCGCTTGCCTCCATATGCAGAATCGACCTGCTTCTCACCGGCGACGTCCATATTGCTCAAGCAAGTCATCTTGTCGTCGGCAATCAGGGTGACAGTGAAAGTGGCTTTCAATGCGGGCTCGTCGAAGCATGGGAATGCACGGCGGCAGTCGGTAGGTTCCATCTGAGTTGTAGCAATCCAGCCCTCGCCTCCATCCTTTGCCTTGTACGAAGAGCGATAGAACCCGGCCATGTTATCATTCAGCGAACCTACAAACTTGTGCGTGAGCGTCGCCTTGGAGCCAGCAGGAATTGTCTGATTGAACTCAATCTTCGTCGTCTGCGAATCCTCATCATGCGAAAGCGTCGGCGAAGAAGAAATCACATTCGAGCCCGACGTGATCTTCGTCTCCTTGATATCAATCTCCAACGCATTCAGCGATATAGAAGTAGTGTCCTTGACAACATCCAGCTCGATCTCGACGGTGCCATCGTACTTGAACGTCTCGAAGTTGGGCTCGAGGGTGACGTTGTAGTGTAATGGCTTGACGTTCTTGGGCAGGACCTCGCGGCCCTTGGAGATGTCCATGTTGGAGTCGGCGGTGTCTGCCTCGCGCCGACACATGTTTCTTCGGTGCGAGCAGTGTCTCTTGATGGCGGGGGTTACGAGGGAGGTGGGTTTGTTGTAGCGAGTGGATGGGCGGGTGAGGTAATGGTGTTTGTTGGTGTATTGTTGTTGTAAGAGACGTGCTGTTGCTCGGACAGGCTGCGCGGCGGATCGGCTAGAGGCGGTCAAGAAGGCGCGAGTGGTGTTGTTGGTGTTGGCGTGGATGAGGTTGGCGGGTCTGCTTGCTGCTGCTCTGAGGACGAAGGAGGGGCAGACGAGGGTCTTCGCAGCAAACGAGGCTGGTCGACCAAACGAGAGACTTTGCATCTAATCTTTCAATCAAATCTGCATCAAACCATCATCAATCACGTCAAATGCAGCAAGGCTTCAATGGACAACTCCCAGCTGCTGCAGGCCGGCAAAGCTTGCCCGTGGTCGTGTGAGCGGAAGATAGGGTCGGCCAGACTTAACAAACTCTTAACCTACTCAACCTTAGCTAAGCGAGTACTTACCTACCTTCTACTACTCTTTCTCCGTTTCCTTTAGTCCTAATACCTTTATTCCTTCTACTAAAATACCTTAAAATACTATATATATCGTCTAGTATACTATTATTATACCTACGTTCTTTAGACTCGAAAACTAGCGTAACTAGATCGAAGAACGAATAGCCTAGCGAGTACCTTATAAGACGATTCGAGAGGACCTTAAAGCGAGTACTAGTATAAGAGTAAGCCTAGCTACGATAGCTAAGTACCTAGCTAAGTAGAACGTTCGTATAAACGCCTCTCGAAGTACTCGCGATATAGAGCTCCGAGTACGGGTAGCGTTTACCTTCTACGTCCTCCGGCTCGAAGACGTAGAGGCCTATAAAGTATTACGAGTAGAGGGGTTTAATATTAAGGAGTATA